>NC_056745.1:338727636-339027636 GCF_019279795.1 Protopterus annectens | reverse complement strand
GCCACTGATACCACCAATTGACATGTGTGTTGGTGAGGGGCAGCAGTACAGGGTGGGGCAGTGTTGGTGCAGTGTGTGCATGTATGTGGTCACCCTAGGTGTTAACATTTTGCATGTGTGTATGCACGCACACAGTTCCACCTCATGGCTGCCATATACAGGGGTTTGTGGACAGCCACAGACTGCACCTGGCAGGCCATACAGATCAGTGTCTGTGTGCACGGACCACGGTACCTGTGCCTGGCAGGGGTGCTACGGACCGTATCCAGTACTAAGCCAGACTGGGTACTGTCATCAGAAGCGGGAGTGTGTTGACTGGACACAAGTCCCTGTTGGGACTGTCCAGAGCCACGTGCACATGGTCTCCTGGGGCGTTCCGATGACAGCACAGACCCAGCATTGCTGGGGCTGCTGCTGGCACTATGGGGGTGTGTGCGAGCCTGTTGTCGTCCGCGCCGACTGCCAGCTGCTGCTGCTGCCGGCATACGGCTACGTCGACGCCGCAAATGCCCACCATTGCCCTGGCTCATGGACATCTGGTTGTGGAACTGCTGTAATATGTCCCCACAACGTCTGTCTATGACATCGGTGAAGTTACGGATAGCATCCGCAATTTCACGCATACTGTCTGTCATGGCTGTGTGACATGCTCTCAGCTCCCTCAGACCCTGTCTGGTGTACCTTTCCATACATGACTGTGCCTGCATGACAGTCCGAAACATAGCTGAGGTTGACAGACCTCTTTGGGAATGTCAGCCAGAGGCAGTACGCCCACGGATGCTCCCACAAGAACCCATGGGCAACTGTCTGTGTGGTACCATCGGAGGACCCTGCCCATGGCTGCTGTGTGGGGACGCATGTGCCACAGGTACCACATTACCCTGGTCTGTGCCCACTGTATCCTGTCCATCACCTAGGGACAATGGTGACAAAGGATGTACAGGCAGGATGACTGTGCGCAATGATGGGGTTGACAGCTGTGTACTGTCAATTGGCTGACCAATGGCAGACCCTGACACACCTTCCTGTACCATTACACAAATATCATCATTACCAGTAGCCATGGCACAGGTTTCAGGTTCCCTGCTGCAGGTCACCAGAGCAGCCCCAGAACCTGTGGGAGGAAGACAGGAAACACAGTTTACAGTCTCCAGACATTGTTACCAGTGATGCACTTATACACACATGCACACGTGCACACATGGACACATGCACACATACACACATGGACACAGGCACACATGCACACATGGACACAGGCACACATGCAGACATGCACACGTGGACACATGCACACATGCACACATGCACACATGCACACAGGCACACATGCACACATGCACACATGCACACGTGGACACATGCACACATGCACACGTGGACACATGCACACATGGACACATGCACACATGCACACATGCACACATGCACACGTGGTCACATGCACACATGGGCACATGCACACATGCACACATGCACACGTGGTCACCGTGTACACATGCACACATGCACACATGCACATGTGGACACATGCACACATGCACACATGCACACGTGGACACAGGCACACATGCACAAATGCACATGTGGACACAGGCACACCTGCACACATGCACACATGCACACATGCACACATGCACACATGGGCACAGGCACACCTGCACACATGCACACATGCACACCCCGCAGTATACACACAGAGCACTACTGAGTTACACTACTGTTACTAGCATTAACAGGACTATTATAGGTTATGTTAAACACACTCACCAGCATGGATGGCCTGCCTTGCTGTAACCCTGGAGGGACCTGCAGAAATGATGAGATTAATGTCAGTGGGCACAACTGTGTCATTGATATTGCATATGATACAGTGTACAGAACAGTCAAGTGTACATATGGCATATTACCTGCACGCTCCATGTCGTGCTGCTGTGTGGAACCAGCCTCCATCATAATGCAGGTGTACTGCTGTTGGTGTTCCGGGGCTGGAGCCACAACACTTAGGAGTAGCCCCTCCAGTCTGGTGAGGGGGGATGTGTGGCCACCCCACCTCCTGTGGCGACCTGTTGCCTGTGAATATCTGATGCACGCTGCCGGACACTTCGGATTAAATCACTGCAGTGATGTCGTACCTGCTCATATGTCCTGTTATGCGTGCCAATATCATTTACCCTACGGACAAGGTCTTGCCACAGTGCGGCCCTCTCCTGCTGATTCTGACTGGTGCGGGAAAACAGGATGTCATACTCCCGCACCAGGCTCTGGTGGATCTCCTCATCTTCCGCCACAGAGTAGGTGGGGTTACGCTGTCGCGCCATCTCCCTGGAAGAGAACACAAACAGGATATCAGCAGACCATGTCAGCAATATATGGCACACATACTATACATGATACTCATGTGTAGTGATAAACTACTACTCCCATATGTTGCATGTGTGTGTGTCGTGGTGGATACACAGGTACATGGACAGATATCAGTGCTCAGCCAACACCTGTGCAACAATACCTGCCACATTCCACACAACATAGTAGCATGCCCCATCGGTCAGCACACACTGACAGGTGCAATGCACAACATCACTCTGGGGGTTTCATCCCAAGGTACTGTATGTGGGACACCGTCCACTACTGTGATGTGGACAGAAGTTACTCGGCCTGGATATACATATCCCACCACCACCACCAGCACAGTAGACTACTTTGATATGTATGTGATTAGAAAGTTATTCACTTGCTGGGACTAAGATGGTATCCATGCAGCACACTGTGCCAGTGGAAGCCACAAGCCACACTGCTGACCCCTTTGCAAATGCTTACCACGGACATGCCACAGATTGCATGGAACTTGCACACACATTTCTAACCCAGACCCTATGCACAAAGGTTAGGCATCCTGTCCGGTGGACCCCAGACAGAGGCAGATTGTATAACAATAGCAGGAGGCTACTGCAGGACAGAGCACATTCACATTAAGGGAAGGCATCTGTGGTCAGCACTGGTACTACGCTACGGTCCGTCATAACAACGGCCACGGCCTACTCTGGGAGGGAAATGGACACATACACTATGGATGACCACAAGGCCTTCTTCAGTTATGTTACACATATGGACCACATGCCTCAGATATGCTCTGTGTTAATACACACCTACTTAACATTCACCAAACACATGGATATTGGCAACAATCTTACAGACATGTTCGGTGCACGTATCCCCCTTCCTTCTCCCCCACCAGTTGAAATATTTATCACAGCTGGATGTAACCTCCCTATCATCTCACATGTCCAGGTGAGGGCCACCCTCAGCAGAGAAGAACACACAGCATCACTGTGACCTTGTGGTATCCCTGGATGTGTGCTACTGGCACTCCGAGATGACATACAACCGCATATAACAATGATAATTTATCTTGGCCGTACTACAGGATATGTACCTGGACAGTGGCATACAGCAACAGTGGTCCCACACCACTAAGGGGGCACCTCGACTGACCCTGGGAATTACCACATCATATGCATAACGGGCCTGGTCTGCTAAGCTATGGAATTATGCAGTATGGGATGCATATGCAGTGATATCGGGTACCTGCAGACACTTGTTCCCAGCCAGTGTGCCTTTGGGATGGGCTGATCCTGCCTTTTGAACCTGGCTGACCTTTCAAAGCAGTCACTACAGCCATTGCTGGGCCAACGCACAGACAACTGCTGCCAGGATCATGGCCTAAGACTGATTGACATGTAATGTATGGTCATCCCCTTTTGTTGGAACTACGTACACACAACATATCACATGGACATACCTATGGATACAGACCTATGGCACATTTGGAGGGTTCACAGTATGCACACTATTAACCTGCTACTTTGCATTACCTGTGTTTGTCGCAGCTGGTTGCGTTACCACTGCTTCTGCTTGCTGCTGCTACTGTCAGTGCTGACAGCTTCGGGTGACAGAGTCACAGTGTATTTTTTTTTTGCTCTCTCTCTCTCTCTCTCACTTCTCGCTCTCCCTCTGTCTGCTTACAGACAATGCAATGAATGTATTGCATGTGGGGAGTGTTAGCACTGGATGCTTTTGTAGGTATCTACATAGGTCCATGTGATGGCCTCTGCACCAATTGTAAGCCAGCATTTGCTAATTGCATACAGCCAGTTGTGTACTGATTGCAGTTCTCACTGTGATTTCAGGTCAGTGCTATAAAAGGGTATGTGGGATAGGCGTTGCCCTTTCAGACTGTGAGGGCGGGGACCATGCTGGTATGCTGTGGACAGTGTTCTGTGAGTGTAAAGGTTAGTATCTCTCTCATGATTCAGGCTGTGTTGTATATTCACATTTCTCCATTCCTCTCTCATGTTCCCTGTAGCAAGTGTGTATGCACAATGACTCCTACAACTATATATAGATATATATTTATATATATATATATATATATATATATATATATATATATGTACATATACATACATTTATATATGTACTTTAACTGACCTTATTATCTACAAGCTACCAACTAGCATGGCTGTTTCTGTTCACACACTACTATTATGGAAATCCAGTAGTTTTGACAATAATTTTAAATGACATGCTTTGGGTACTACACATCCTATATTCTCTTTACATTCATTACTACTATTACATGTTATATTTATTTTAGCACAGTGTTTTTGGATAAGACTCATGGCTTAGTGGTAGGTCGTACAGACTAATGTTTCCAAGGTCCTGGGTTCGGGACTGACAGTGGGATTTTATTTTGCTTTTGAACTGAGTACGGGACCTGTCAATCAAAGTGACTAAGGCACTTTTAAGCAGTTGTAACCGGGTTAGCGCTGGTTTGCGTGGAGCTCACGCATGCGCACTGGCAGTTAGCTCCACGCACACAAGCGCACACCCGCTTACAACCGCTTAACGGTGCTTACTCTGGCGCACACCCGTGCTATTTTCTTTGAAAGAAAAGAAAATGGGGAGACAGGAAAGTGGTGAAAAAGGGGTCACAAAGAGGGTAAGACAGTAGGGAAACAAGCTTGGGATGTGCAGGAGGGATGTAGGTAAGGCCCATAGCTGCCCATTTCTTCATCAGCAACAGCTGTGCATATGTATGTAATTTGGTGTGACATTTGAAACCTTCCACCCCTGAGAGAGGTGTCAGGACAACAATAATACTTGTTGTACAGCCAATTGTAATTGATAGGTTCCATGTCCAGCAGACATGTGTGTGGAATGGGCAGCTATGTATGGGGCGTAATTTTTTGTGGGTACAGAGTGCCCTTTTTTTTTTTTTTTTTCAGGTGAGAGTGGTATGTCAGGCGAAGGAAGTCAGTACAGCTGGGGAGGTAGGTTGGGTAGGTAAACAGACAAGACAAACAAGACGCATACAGGGGCGGTGTATGACACGTGTGGGGGGGTTACACAATTGACGGGGATGGAGGTTTGGATATCCAGAGCCCATGAGCCCACAGATGGCAACAGTGGAACTGATATCCCCACCCATAGGCAGTTGCCACTGTTCCTTCACTGCCCAGGACGGGGCTGTGCTGGCGGCTGTGTAGGCCGGGCAACAGGCATGCCCGTTAGTTGTGCCACCCGTGCCTCGAGCTGGCGTAGGGGCTCGAGAACAGAGTCCCGAATCTCCCTACCCACCACAGTCCGGATGCTACGGAGGGTGAGTGGTGGTTCTCCTCCGGCCACACTTGCAGAGGGGGGGGTGAGCCCCATCCCCTGCAGCGCTTCCACCCGCAGGTGGCACAGGGCCACCGGGGGAGGGTCCGGACTCGGCACTAGTGCCAGGTGCACTCGCCAGCTGAGGTGGGAGAGGTGGGTCCGCTGGAACCCGCCTTCCCTGTCGTCCTATGTTTTGCATTATGTCATGACAGTTTGGGTTAGTGACATATAATACCATTCACAATTAATTGTAACAGCATGCATTAGTATTCCCATTAACCAAACAAAAGAAACACAAATCCTCCACTCCTTCACAATCCAAGTATATAAAATATACAAATGAAGAACACCAACTGCTGCACGTTTGGAATATTTTAATTCTGGTACCTCGGCCTTCGCCTTCTCCTGGAATAACCAAACACCCAGATATTCACACCACTGAACAGCGTGCATAACACATGCATAATTTGAACAGAAATACACAGTCCAACAACATGCAGGGTTAATTGATGGCAACAGGCCATCAGGTGTGGATGTATGAACAGGGCAGATGCATCAACGGACATGCAAATATATATGACCCAACAGGACAAATGTCCAGGGGTGTTAATTGTGATTGCACATACCATTTTCACGTGGAATGGGTTATATGTGGTTATAGGGTGGGGTAAAGAAAATAATATTAACACCTTCGAATAACAATACATATGCTGTACATTTCTAATAGCTACAGTTATATACACACTACTGTTCTAACTACAGTTTCCTATATGATAACTATTTCAACTTGGTGATAGGACTGTTACTGCAACATCAATATACATTTTATTGTTCTTCATACACATTCATATCTAGCTTTGTTCAGCTACATCATCCTGCTACATTTGCTTTATATAGCTGTAGACAAGTGTAGATGTTTGGTATATCAGACAATCATCCTATCTGCATATTGCAGACTGAGAGCAACATATCCAGATTTTGGGATACACATTCCAGATGCAGCAACACTTTGAACAGATTTCGCTGTTTGGTTTTGATTCTCACATGCATTTCATTCTGTCTTGACTGCAGTATACTTTATTCAGGGGTTATTACTACTGTATTGCTAGATTCATGACACTTTCTCACACTCTCTCACTTGCTTTCATTTTACTATTCAGGATGGTACTTACTTCTAGGCTTTATTGACATGTTTTACCTGTAGTTATTACAATCCTTTCCAGCAGTCTCACTTCTGTCATGTTTCAGTATTTCAACAGGGATATATTTCACACATGTGATTTCATCATCTTCTGCAGCTATACTTTTCAGCCTGCTGCAGGTTGTGTACTATTTTCTTACAGGTAGGGCATTTTTATTTCAGAATATATGTCAGACAGTTTCATTTTTCGGTTTAACTTACAGGCTGAAACACACTTTTGTAATCAAGCAATACTTGCAGACACTTTCACACTGTTACTTGTACATTTTATTTCTTACTGACTACACTGCACTCTTTTGCTGACTGTCATACTTTTATATTTCTTTACAGTTACTGGTAGTGGATTACTGACCTGCCTGGTGGCGCAACTGCACCAGCCTATCGCCATAGGCTCTGCGGTTTGCAGAACGGACACCTGCAGCTGTAATATAAATGAAGTAATATTGGAATACACATCTCCATAATATCAGCTAGTTTAATTTCTTACATACATAATTAAATGTAACTTACTCAGTAGTGGGGCGTTGGGTGTTTGCCGGGCCTCCTGGATCCAAAGGTTCAGTTGGTCCTGCTTGCGTCTCTTCAGGTCCGCATGGTGGTGACGGACCTGCTCACCAGTCCTTGGAATCCCTGCAGCACTGGTGAGATCATGAGCCAACCGGTCCCATGCCTCGGCCCTGTATGCTCCCCAGAGGACCTGGCCCTGCATGAGTTGGGCCTCATGATTGTGGACTAGGAGCCAGACCATGTACCTGGACTCCTCAACACCCCACCTCTGTGCTCAAAAGCAACTACCCTCTCCTACTCCTGTCATTCTGCCTGCAGGTCAGTTCTACAATCGTTTATACTGTGTATTCCCACCTATGGGGCTTATATAGTCCGTTTTTCCCGCACATATCTGTGATTGGCCATTTTGGAATTGTATCAACTTCAGTAAACCTGCATTGTCATGCTCCAGTTTGTATTCATTCCTATATATTAGCTATTATTGCATTTAAAGGTACTGCTGTCATGGCATAGTGGTTCTGTACCTTGACTATGGTGTATAGTATCCTGGGTTCGAACCTGGCCACTGCTTTTTACTTTTCATGACTGTCTAGACATGCTGAGGGGTGTGTCTGTGTAAAGGCAGTTTTGATACGGCTTGCTCAACGTTGCCCATCGGTTAGCTTGTTTGCGCGGTGCGCAGCTCCGCGCAAACGGGGTACACTGGTTTAAGCCTCATTTGGCTATCGGCACGCATATTACGCTCAGCTCAGTTAGGGGCACATAGATTTAGCATGTTAGACCACTGCTCAGCTACAGGCACTCATTTTGCAACAGTTAAACCACTGCTCACCTACGGGCAGATGCACTCACCCTGTTAAACTGTAGCTCAGCTATAGGCACATCTGGCATTTTTTATTCTTTTGTTACCTCACATTTCTTCAGTATAAATGGGCTATTTCATTACATTTTACATAAATTGTGGTTTTATGTGTACATATTTGTCAGGGACTTGTTTCCTGCTTATTTTGCTAAAAAAAAAATTGGTGTTGTGGGGGCTCGAACCATGAATGCCTGCTCTTCAGCCAACATCTCTACCGCTACGCTATTGCTTCTTGGCTTATTTTGCATATTTAGTTCTTATATGCTTTCCCACTGACTGCTAACTGTAGCTGCGCTTACGGCACGCCAGCAAACGAAAGCACTCACGGTTAAACATTTTTACAATTTAAAAACAATATATAACATGTTTATTTATATGTTTTCTGTTCATAGTCTGTGGGGGCATGTGTTGTGTTCTGTTTATTCACATTTCCGTGGACTCTGTCGTGGGTGTTTACTTTGGGAACTTTTCCTCTTCTGGGGGCGTGTCCGCTTACAGGGCTCAGCCTACGGACACGCCCCCTACTGTCTTACACGGACCGTGTTGGCCTTAAGTGTGATTCAGCATGCTCTCATGAATATGCAGAGCATGCTGACATCACTCCATTTAGCTGCAGCCTCCGTGTATGAGTTATAACTCTTACACGGAGGCTTTGTGAATCCTGCCCATAATTTATTTTCAAACTTCAATTTTTCAGTTTTGATTAAAGTTAATTTAATTAAATACTGTAAGTTCTTAGTAACTTTAATTTTGCCTTATTTTTAATTCATGGAAACTTTTTATAAAGTCTAACGGTACGTGTTTTCTTATTATATATTATTATTCTCCAGCTCTACCATTTTTGGTAATGAGTTCCTTTTGAAAGAATATTTAGCAGTCTTTTTAGTTGCTTCTACATCTGCAATCAAGATGTACTGTAGCTATGTGCAACCATAATCACACTCTTTAATAAGACTTAAGCTGAATCAATCCATCTCTGTAATATATTTTTGATTCTTTCGTGATTTAAGTAATACAAAAACTGTACTTCTTATTAGTAAGATATATTGACTACTGTCTTCAAAGAAGAGCAGAAATGGAATTATGATAGGACTTGCCTAGTGGTATTCCTACAATAACTTCTGAAATTAAATTTGGATTATCTTTGGCGACTATGTCTAAAATTAAATTACCTGAAGTGTTCTCCAGTACCAATTGATTGCATCCATGAAAAACTGAAAGTTCTAAAAAAATGTTTACTATGAAAATTGTTGGCTCAGCCCATTTTCCAGTCTATAGCTGGATGATTAAAATATCCGTCTAGCATCTCCAAATATTCTAACCACAAAAACGAGCCACAACAATGCAATATATTCCAAAATGCAGAGAAAGAAATGCCAGTCACAGAAGACAGTTCAAACGAGATTGAGTTTGAACTGTCTTCTGCGACTGTCATTGCTTTCTGTGCATCTCCAAATATTCTCTTTGACAGTTGGACTTCATTCCTGCAGTGCAATAGCTAACCAGAAACGTAATGGACACTGAACCGAGAAGGGCACCCACTATGAGAATTCCCATAATATCATTAAGTAAAACCTTGCTGGATGAGGTAGAATAATGAACCAATAATAAAACACCACCACCTCTATTACTAGATCTAACACAGATATAAGAATTATAGTTTGGGAAATCAGTTAAGCAAGTAAACAATCAACAACTTAAAGTTGGAAACATAAGCTGGATGCTGACCAAGCCTCAACTACAGCAGCTATTTATACCTTTCATATGATAACATTACAGAAAGTTCACTATACTTGTTCCCCAGATTTTGTACATTACATAACTAGGAATCTATGGAATTATCAAGTCTATATCATCCATATATATCATCCATTGCTGATATTTTTCCATAACCTAAAAAGGCTTAATATACTGTCATTTTTCCTTTTAAAAAGCAAACTCCATAATGGTCGAAGTACAGCCTATCATAACAAAACATGCAGTCATCATTTATAAAATCTTCCCAGTACTTTGAGATAGAAACATTATAAACATTATAAACACTGCCCAGTTGCTGTAATCAGGTGTTATTATTATTATGGGCTTTGGTAAAACTGTAATCATTCCATTTTTCACTAGGCAGGATCTCATTAAATGCCACCCATATATTCTTAGTTGCAAGGAGTGCAAGAATGTTAAGTCCTGAACTTTTCATATAATTCAGTGGAGCACTCCAAATATCATTAGTACTAGCATGTACAATTATAGTTTGTACTGTATGTTACCCTTAAGTCATTTTTCTAGGAGATAAAGGGCATCAGTTTATTGTAGTTCTGATAATGACACTGAGATTTTAAATTTGGTCAGATTTGATAACCATCTAATAGAGTTTTTTAATACTAAATCCCCCAAAATCAAAAAGTCATAATTTACAAAATATCTGTTACAAATGTTCATGCTAGAATCCTGTATTACTTAATTATCAATAATACGAGCACTGACTAATGCCCTTCTCTTAAGTTTTGCTTATCTGGACACAGACATACCATTACTACCACCAGGGAAGTAAGGGCTATGCTCCAATGTCACATCTTTGCTTCTCGCATTGTCATCCTTATTTATGCTGTTTGTGGGTTCAGTATTAAAAATCTCTGCTGTATCCATGTTTACTATAGGCTTATTAAAAGAAAGATTGGCCTTTACCATGTTTCCACCCTTGTACGAATTATCTTCAAGTTCCTTTTCAAAAGATGCTAAATCTTTAACAAAACAGGAAGTGTCATTATTTACTAACTGTTCATTATCAATTTCATTATGAGTGGAACCTTCAGAAAAGTCTAAAATGTCATGTTTTTATTTTATTTGTTTTTTTTACCACAGTCCATTTTTTCGAATGTTTATTCTTCTGCCTACCACTAATCACAATTATTGTTTCATTTCCTCTCAGTTTCTTAGCTCGTAACAAGTGCTTGATTTTCACTTTCTTTTCTTCTTCATCAATTTCTCCTTGTAACATATTTTAAAACTGTTAACAGTAATACTCAGAGTATTTAAACCACTAGAATCTAAAGGAGTTTTTTCTATAGATCACCTTCATTCATACAAACACCTTTTCACAATCATTATTGTGCTCCTCCCTTCCATCATCTGATGATAAGATGACAGATTCAGTTAATAAATTATTTTTATCATATTAGCATCATCTTTCACTCTCCCCTTACAGTCATCTTTCCAAGAGTCTATAAATGCCATTTTAGTCTTAATGCTCTGCTACAGTAACAGCTACAATCAATTCATTCTGTAAACTTTCCCTGGAGGATACCATCTAATTCAGTTAGCCTAGTTCAATTCGTAGACTTAGAAAAAGACTCTTGAAAAGTATTAATTGTAAACAATCCACATTGATCACATTCTAATAAAAATCTATGTCTTAAAAGATCCTGCAGTTGGTATTTATTTAAGTTAACCATTACACAAAAACAAGAATGGGCACACTTCTTATCATCATCATCAACAACCCCCGTTTTCCCATTTTCTACATGGGCTTGAGGTTTTGTGTTAACTGTCACCATCTCCCTCAATTCCATGAGACACTCCTGCCTTCTTCGGCAGTCATGCCTGACTGTCGTAGATCTTCTCTGACATAATCCATCCACCTCTTTGCTGAATGCCCTCATTTGCTCTTACATTCTTCCTGTCTGTCCCAAATCTTCTTCACCAGATCATCTTTTTCTTTTCTGCACATGTCCCTGAACCACCATAATCTGTTCTCTTTGATCTTTTCTGCAACTGGAACTACTTTGGCTTCTGCTCTCATGCCCTTCATTTCTTAGTCCATCCAACAGTGTACATTCTACCATCCATCTCAAGCACTTCATTTCCATCACTTCTAGCTTCCTCATCTGCTCTGCCTTTACTAGCTAGGTTTCTGTAACACACAGTAGTACTCATTGCACCCTGTTTTATACACCTTACTTTTCAGCTTCTTTGACCTCTTCATTCAGACTTCCCTTCTCCTCAACCACCCCTTTAAGATACTTCAAGCTATTAACCTGTTCCACTATCTTCCCTTCTTTCTCAAGTCTCAGCTTCTTCTCATTTCCCCAATTTGCTGCCATTACCACTGTATTATCTGTACTTAGTTTTACCCCATGTGTCTTCAGTTTTGCATTCCATTCCCCTATCCTTTGCTGAAGTTTGTGCTCAGAGTCTGCATGTAATGCCACATTGTCTGCATACAGCAACTTTGTTCATCTGTCCCCTCTGATCTGTTTGCTAATGTAGCAGTCCTTCACAAGTATGAACAGCAGTGAACTCAGAGCTGAGCCCTAGTGCACTCCCACTGGGAACCCCTCTGTGAGACTGAACACTGTTCATACTTGAGTCATTGGGTCCTTATACACAGCTTGCACTAATTCTACCAATGTTTAATGTTTCTGGGACTTTGAACTACCACAGTACTGCCCAAATCAGCTTTCTTGGGACCTTGTCATATGCTTTCTCTGATTCTAGGAATGCCCAGATGGACTCTTTCCTCATCTCTAGTTTCTTCTCAACTATCTGTCTCACTGCAAATATCTGGTTAGTTGTGCTACATCCTGATCCAAATCCGAACTTTTCATCTCCCATCTTACTTCCTACAACTCTGCATATCTATTTATCAATCACCCTCTCCAGAACTTTCCCGTAATGTGACAGGAGTTTAATACCACTGTACTGCCCATAGTTGTGAATGCCCCCCTTGTTCCTGAACACTGACACTATTATGCTTATTCTCCAGTCATCTGGGATACTCCTTTCCTTCCATACTGCTATGAGTACCCTCAGGAGCCAATTCTTCCCTATCTCACCCAGCATCTTTATCATATCCACAGTGACCTTATCTGAGCCTGCTGCTTTCCTTGACTTCATTTTCCTTAGTGCTGTTCTTGCTTCTTCTAAGATGGGCTCCTCTTCTTCTCTCATCGTAGGCAGTCTCCAGGGCAGTACAGCTTCTGTGGGGATTTCTTCATTCAGAAGCTGCTGGAAATACTCCTTCCATCTGCCTTTGATGTCCTGTGGACAGGTGAGCATGTTGCTGCTGGCATCCCTTATGAAGGGTGTCTGACTATCTTCTTTAACTGTCTGTCTTTGCATTGAAATCTGATACAGTTTCTTTGTACCACCTACTGAATCGCTTTCCAGAAGCTGGTAGAGTGCCTCTGAAGCCCTGTTCTTTGTTATTGCAGTTCCTTTTTTACCTTCTTTGTTAGCCAACCAGTATTCCTTCCGAGCCTGGCCCATGTTTTTGATTTCCGACTTCTTCCTGAACTCCTTCTTTCTTTTGATGACTTCCTGGACTTCTGCATTCCACCACCAGCTTTCCTTATGTACATTATTTCCATACTTGGCTTGGCCACATATCTGTTCTGCAGTCAAGAAAAATGCTGTTTTGGGGTGCTGCCATTCATTAACTCCACCTATTTACTCCTCTTCTTGAGGTGCTAGAGCCCTGAGTAATTCCTTGAACTGCTGTACTTTCTATCCAGTCAGCTTCCAGGTCTTCAGCCTGGTCTCTGTTGACCTTAGAGCCTTCTCTGACCACTGCTTGCAGCTGATAGTAGCAACCAGTGGTTTATGCTCTGGGTCAACTATTTCACTGGGGATGACTTTGCAATCACTAATTCTACTTCAGTGCCCTTTCCTTACTAGGAGAAAGTCTACCTGAGTTGCATGTTTGCCACTCTTGTATGTGATCTTGTGACTGTCTCTCCTTCTAAACCATGTGTTGGCTACTATCAAGCCATTTGTCAGGCAGAAGTCTAGAATAGCCTCTCCTTTATTTCTATTAACCCATCCAAGTGGACCCAGGCAGTCTTCATATCCAGTTCTGTCTGTCCCAATACGTGTTTTCAAGCCACCCATTACCAACACCAATCCATGCTTTCCTGCTTTATATAGTAGGTCCTGCAACTGCTGAATGAATGCACTCTTTTCCTCACTTTCCTCACTATCACAACCCTGCTGTGGAACATCACAATCTAATAATAAAACGCCTGTAACTTAATACAAAAATGCATTTAAAAATAAAGGCAGTTTGTAGACAGAAATCACTATAAAATAAAATAATATAAACAGATTAAGTATCAGTTGCATATAAAATAAAGTAAATAATGTTCAAAAATCTTTTTCAAACAATTTATTTCAAACTCAGTTTGTATACTCAGACAAAGGCATTAGATCAAAGTTAGTAGCAGCAGTAGTCCTATTAGGTTTACTTTAAATTAAGTACACATGATTGCACTTTACAGTGCAATTGATTTTATTTTTGGTCCATATTCTTATACATGATGTGCAGAACTATTATGTACTAATGTTGCTCATTTAGGAAACCCAAAAGTGAGGGTCATAAACACATGCATTGTATTTGAGTTCCAAACAATTTACGCACTGGAGAAATGCATTTGCGAGCTAGTTTGTTTGGATTTAGTTTAAAATAAAAACAATGGGTGTGATAGAAAAGAAACCCAATGACTAATGACAGCATGCCAAACTCAGAAATTTGCTGATATCTCGGTACTCCTGGTATCAAAGTATAACATGTATGTGCAAAAACACGTAAAGTGCATCTTTGTGTCTCCACATCGATGTGAGACTGCATCCATTCGGCTTACATCTCCTCACTGTGCAGCCTTTTGACCACCTAGATTCAATACAGTTGCTATTTCACTTGCCAATCAATCCAAACTGAAAGCAAAAAGATAAAAAGAAGGTGTTTCCTATTGTCTTTATAAAGATGTGGGAGAGTCCCTAAAAAAAAAAAAACAGACACATACCACTTCTATGCCCTTAAAAGAGCAGGAGGAAAAGAAGAAATAAAACAAGTGCTTTCTCCTGAACAAATATAAATTTTACTGTATGTGTATATACATATATATATATATATATATATATATATATATATATATATATATATATATATATATATATATATTTACACACACACACACACACACACACACACACACACACACACACACACACACGCACACACATATATGGGTACAGCATGTTAAGTAATGTCCCTATACCTGTGGGATCTTAAGCTAGAGTTTGTATATTTTAATAGCAGGGGGTGTGGGGGGTGCAGTCTCCTTGTGGATGAGTGAAAGGGGCTCATACAACAACTGTTTTTGTTTTCTTTCTTTGTTTTTGGCCATATATGATGTCAATGCATTTTCCCAATATTATTAGTCTTGTTGATGTGTTTGTGATGAAAAATTACATAGTGTGTGTTTGTTTGTGTGTGTGTGTGTGTGTGTGTGTGTGTGTGTGTGTGTGTGTGTGTGTGTGTGTGTGTGTATAATCAAGTACTTCCCTCCAGTCACTCATGCTGGTTACATTTGTTACACTAATTGCAATAAACAAATGTCCATTATGTCTTTGTACTCATTGTCTTTCATGTTACACTGATGTACTCTCCAGGTTCTCCTAGACAATCTGTACTCTCAGTCAGTCTATATACTGTCTGCCAGGAAAATTTGAGGCCAACACCACCACCAGCTCATTGCTATTTGGGTTACTATTTTCTCATAAGACACTACATTTTCTGTGCAAGTAATCAGAATCAGGTAAGAAAACGTATTAGAACAAATGAACGGTTGTATTTTTCAGAAAGTGTACAGAGTTACAAGACAGTGAAAGCAAGATGTAGGACGATCACTAAAAATAAGGGCTGACTTTATGAAACAACAGGATAAAGTATGAGTTTTTTAACAATTTTAAAGATGTACAGTAGAATGATCTCATAGTTTCAAAGGTTTGTACGTTTATTGGAGGTTACTATGCTAGCGCTCCTAGAGCCTTTACAAGCCTTGCCTCAGTGAACTGTGGAAAATGACATAGCTGATAGGTTTAAAAGATGCAAATAAGAAAAAATGAGAAGAAATAGTAAGTTACACAAGGGTTGATGTAGCCTGGTTAGAACAGATGGGCTTTTGCCGTCTTCCTCTAGTATCTTTGTATGTTGTTTTATTCTTTGCAGTAGGTTGTGGAGAATGAAAACAACAGTATCTAAAATAATCATACCGGATTTAATTCCAAATGGCCGAAGAACATGACATTAAATTAAGTTAAATATGTGCTATTCTTATTATCAGTCCCATGTGCCAGAAATGAGCAGAGCTCTCAGCATATCAGTGAAAAGATATACTGGTCTCAGCGCTCTGCTCCGGTACTTTCATTTGACTGGAAGCAGTGCATGTTGCAATATTTCCAGTAGATGGCGAAAGAGAGCCACACAAAGCTGTTAAGTTCTGCTAAGGTTTCTTCCATAAATGCATCACAAGCTGCCTTTATGCAAATTTTAATAACTAATCAGATAACAAGAAAATAAACTACATTTAAGTCCTCACATTAACCAAAACTAGGATGAGGCACACCAAAATTCTACAAGATCTGAGAATTTCTGCTCTTTGTTATCAAATAATATTTCTAAACTTTTGTATTGCTATCTTTCTGCTCTGTTTAATACTAGATTCTATTAAGGAAGTAAGGTGAAAACAAGAAAAAAAACAAGAATGCCATTTATAAATTCAGAAGAGATCTGAAGTATAACCATATTATTTAGTGTTGTATATCACAGTGTATATATATATATATATATATATATATATATATATATATATATATATATATATATATATACACACATACATATATATATTGCTTGACTGCATGCATGACTGAACACAGCTGCCATTACTGCTTTAGTATGGTTATGTCATCATCTTACTATCATTAATCAATATGTTAGAATGTCGGACAGCAGCGACTGACTTTACACACTTTACAAACACACGTAGCTTATACTGGAACTTTCAATCCCTACCGCGATCAGTCCATCAATGCAGTTATCACAGAAATCTCTAAACAAAAGGCCAAGTAATTTTATAGTAACGGTTAAAAAATTAACTCTCAGAGTTGATATATTTAAGTAGCAGGGGGTGTGGGGGGCACAGCCCCCCACATGGGGGGTTCCAGTGGGGCTTGTCCCCCTGCTTATATTTGAAGAAGTGTAATATTTTATTTGTTTCTGTATGTAGTTGTGCTGGCATATATTAAATGTTGGTTTCCTATGTCTTTTCATTGTTATGGGATTCAATGTTTTGAGTTTTCAGTGTTTTGAATTTTCAAGATTTTGGTCTCAGTGTTTTGAATTTCAATGTTATGGGTTTTCAATGTTCTAAAGTGAAGATATATATATATATATATATATATATATATATATATATATATATATGTATGTATGTATGTATGTATGTAACTGAAATAGTGAAACAGAAATCCCACTCCTATTCATTCACTCAAGGGACAGTTCATCAAAAGTTAGCGTTTTTCTCAATCATGATATGACCTTGGCATTATTATATTTAAGTTATGGGAGGGTGGCAAACAAAACCTCACCTGAACCCCCTGCTGAAACATAGGGCTGTATCACATATGTAGGGGGCATTTTTGGTAAGTACCATTTATAATAAGTTATGACTTGAGCAGGTGTCTGGGCACTATACATATATACATACATAGTACATATGTATCAAGTAATCAGACAAAGAGGGGAATGATAGTGTGCATCAGCATGTTTTCTGAACCAGAGGTCAGATTAATTACTATATACTATATCAGTTAGCATCCTGTGGTAGGCAAAGGCCCTGGTCAAAATCTAGGAGCACAGCACTGAAGAAGTGCATGCTTCAACTAGGGTTTGAACTTAGTCCCTGTGTATCAACCTTCCATTTGCTCTACCACTAATCAGAACAGTAACTAGGGTAGGGCAAAGGGGGTCGCTGCTCCAGGTGCAAGGTGATAGAGGGCACGATTTGCAGTTTCCAACACTGCCAGCACTCAGAAATGAATGGCAGTACTATATTTGTGGTCACAGCTGAAGCTGTAAAGTGTTTTGTGTTTGGTATTGCAGCTAGCAGTCTACTACAGAAGACATTTTTTGTCCCACAACTTAGAGCTGGGTGGGGTGCCACATCAGGGAACTGTATCAGGTAGTAGATAAGCTAACTACAGTTCAGTCACTAAGCCATTGAAGCAACTAAAATCTGCTGATGCATTCTGTCCTTTCCTCTGTTTGACAGATTACTTGATATATTCTGTTTGGGGCTGGAGAAGGTGCTCTTGGAATAGCAGGTAGAGGTATACAGAAGTGGGAGAGTGGGCAAAAGAGGATGGGGAGGGATGAAAAGGAGGTAAAAAGCATAATATGTTGCTGATCATCACCATGTACAAAACTCACCAGACTATGGTGATGGTTCTCTTGGATGGGACAAACTTGGAGAATCAGCTTCCCCTAAGGTAATAATGCAGGTTAGTCACAACAGTTGCACCACTGGAATCATTTTTGTCAGAGACTTCAGAGATGGGGGGGGCAACACTGCCTGATGTTTGGGAACCCTTCCCATCCTAACTGTAGCTTTCTGTTTTTTGTAAGCCTAGCATTGCATCTCTCACTTCGCTTCTGGTCACGTCAAAAGATCTCACCACAGCCTCTCCCTCACAATTGCCTTGAAATTGATAACTGACATTTCAATTCCAAACTGACAATATCACACAGAGCATTGTAAAACCATGACAAATACCCCCTGATGACTGTATTTCTACACTGGGGCACCCCAATTCAGTTTCTTCATTCCAAGTAGCAGTATTTCGGTAAGCCTATAATCAAGTTTATGTCATAGAATCAATCGTGCAACTTGTGGAACTTTGTTAATTTTAACTATAATGATCAACTCCCATCTCACTCCAACTAAAAACAGGTTTAAACATGGGTTCTATAGAGCAGGTGGTCTGATTCTTGTATTCATATTATGTGATGAAATGGGATATGCTTCACTCAAAAAATGAGCATCAGTGAGTGAGCCAGTTAACGATCCAGGTGTAGCCACTATAGTCAATGACATGGTATAATACATTTTAGAAGTCTTTAATCAGGAGTTATTTTTCCTGATGATAGACACAGTACTTTGCATGTGGTATTCTAATTGTAGCAAGCTGTTTACTGCAGTGGACACCTACACTGGGAAATGTGGGCCTGGGAGAGTATCTGTATTTATTCATAATTCCACTGTTTTTCACCAGATTTCAGAAGATACAAGGCTGGAACTGGTTGACGTCCTACTTAACACTCAATAAAATTAATTACCACATTACATCCAATTATAGATTCCCATCTCTGACCCCTTCTGAGCATGCAGAATACCTTAACCAGTTAAAAAAGTTAACATTCAAACCAAATACTTTTCTTAAGGGTGACGTTAACTATCCAAATGTAAATTGGTAAATGTTTACTATCATCAGCAAGAATGCCCAGAGATTTCTAGACTTTGTAAATGTCAATGCGCTTGACCAAATTGTCCCCCTACCTGCCAGAGGTGCTAATCTTCTTGATGTTGTCATAAGGAACATTTCTCCAGATTGGACCAGCCTGCTTGCTACTCCCTCCTTAGTTAAATCTGAACATCTTGTTGTGATATTTTCTATGAAAGCCTGTTTTGTGGGCCCTAACTCCTCTATATTTAGGAATTACTCCAAGACCAATTGTTTACTATTAACTGCTCTTATTGTAATCACAAATAGTATAGCTCCTCAACAAAGCCTGTTGCTTACTGCTCTGAACTTTACTTCCTCTTGGATAGATGGACTGAGGTGACCATACCAGTCCAAAGTCAGGAGAATGACAGGTTTATAACTAAACTCATATGGTGGAACTACTATATCAACAAACTGTATAAGAAAAAGGAAAAGCTCCTGGCCATGATTAAAGTATGTCCACTTCATTGTTGTAAAAGGGATTTAAAGCTGGTAAGCAAGTCTGTCAAACTTACCATTAGGAAATGTACATAGGACTGCAACTAATAAAAAAGGATAACCATAAGGCCTTCTTCGACTATATCAGGAGGATGATAAGTAACCTAAAATTTTGTACTAAACTTATCTCAAATGGTACATCTTTCTCTGACTCAAGGACATTGCTAATATTCTTGCAGATAAATAATCTTCCAACTTTGCTCCATCCACCCTCCTCTCTCTCCCTTCCATTTCCCCTGACACACCCTCTCCTGAGATCAATTTGAACATAAATAAATCTACAAACATTACATGAATCACAAGTATACATGCCGATCTTCTTTGTTGTCTGTAAGGAAGTGATTACATACTTTTAAAACTTCTAGTTTTATAATACACAAAATTAGGCTGTTGATATTATGTGTTCCATAAATTTTGTTTCCCCTGTAGTATTTTACAATTACATTTAATGATGGTCTTTATAATCCCAGAATCTACTGACATGTCCAACTTGAAAGCTGGACGTAAGTCATTATTTTTCTTTTCATTCATACTTAAAGTGTAACCTCCCATTAAAATTGGTTTAAATAAAGTTTCCTTTTTACCATATACCTCTCTCTAAGGCTGCCTTGTACAGTGACTTTTCACTGTATCCTCTGTCTTTAAACATTTCTATAATTGTAGTAATTTTCTTTAAAAAATCACTTTCCTTAGTGGTAATTCTGGATGCGCAAATTAATTGCCCCCCAGGTATATTTGTCTTAATAAAATTAGGTTGGCTACTTTTAAAATGCAAATAGTTATTCAAAAACATCTCTTTTCTATAAATGTTACTATTTATTTTATTGCTGGATAAGTCCCACTCTAAATCAACATCCAAAAAATTAATATGTTTACCAAAACCACAATCTTAAATTTTAAAAATTCAGTGGTCCAGTTGAGCTCTTTAACAAACTTGTCTACCTCTTCTTCCTTCAGGTCCACTATGAAGAAGAGGTCATCAATAAAATGTTTGTATAACACTATTTGGCTGAAAAAGGGGAATGTTTCCAACAATTCTAGTTCCCACCACCCTAATGCCAAATTGGCATAAGATAGGACTACACTTGCCCCCCATACCAACTCCCCAGAGTTGTTTAAAATATTGTTTATCAAACACAAAATAGTTATTTTCCAAAATGATTTCCATTAAAATGCAACACATATAGATCTTGTCAGATGAAAAGGTGGTATACTTTGATAAAGATCTCCTTAATGCCTCAATGCCTTTAACATGAGGTATACAAGTAAACAATGAAGTAACATCTACAGTGATAAAAAATGATATTTTCACAGCTATAATCATAATTAATATTGAAGTTTTTTAATTTAACTAAAAGAAGTCTTTCAAATATGACTTAAAATTCTGTACAAGGGGGTTAAACAGGCTGTCTAAATATAAAGGTATACTGTCACATAGACTGTTGGGTGCTGAGACAATTGGACGAAATGGAGGGTTGTTACAATCTTGACGTAATTTAGGTATACCGAAAAGGACTCCTACTTTTGCAACTTCTATAGTCATAAAATCATATAAACCATAGGTGATATAATCCTACATTAAAAGTTCATACAAGATACTTTTTATTGATCTTTAACTCTTGTATATTTCTCCAATATCAACTTCTAAATATTCATCAGTGTTTTTCAACATACTCAACATAATTTCTTTATGTTCGTTCATCACAAACAGCCCTCCCCCCTTGTCGGCTCTCATGAACCGTAAGTCTTTTTTGGTTTATAACTCATGAAGTGCTTTAATTTCCACTTGGGTCATGTTGTAAAATTTTAATCTACCTTTATGATGTAAAATGTCCCTAATTTCATTTTCGCTCATCTCTTCAAACATTCTAATGCTGTAATTTAAGCTAGGGTTGTAAACAGAGGGTTTCTTTTAACAAATAATTTAAATTTAACTTATGAGTGAACAATTTTAGTTGTATGAGAGTTCCTGCTAAGTTTACTGTTCTGTGGCTTGGTACAAAATTAATACCTAGCCTGAGTACCTTATAGTGCTCCGCAGTCAAACAGAAGTCCTATAAATTAACAATTTTAACTGCACACCTTGTCAGATGATAAGATTTTAAAAGTTTTCTAAACTTTATCGTCCTCTCGTCTTCCTTCTCCTTTGCCTGTTTTTTGAAAGGTCCTGTTCTGTAGAATTTTTACGGTTTTGTTCTAAATGTTGTTTGGGTCAGTACGCCAATTCTACCGTCATCTCATTACTGTCAGCCTCCATTGATTCTTCATTAACTATTTCCTCAATGATGTCATGCTATACAGATGTATTTTCTTCTTCCTCTCTATTAGTTATGGTAGAATAACTATCCTTCTGTCTTGAAGGAGCCTTGCCCCTACTAATGTCTCCTGTTTAGTGGTTCGTTGAGGAGGTTATAAAGTTAGAATAAGCTGTCTTATTGGTGTAGGCTAATTTGTTCTGTTGCAGTTTCTTGTTTTCCCTAGCAACTAACGACCTCTCAAATTGTTCTACACTTTAGATGATTTCTTTGTATTCATGCTGAAGATGAGGCACTTGATTTAATACACTTATAATAACTTTGTCCAATGAGTGCATTTTGTTTTTAATGTGACCCATAATAACAGAGTTCTGCTTAATCAGTAATTTCATTAGTTGTATACCAGAGTCATTAAAAATTCTATCAGTTCATCAAAAAAGTATCCTGGGGAGTAACTCCATTGGGGTATTTAAATAAACGAAGCCCTTTGGGAACTATATTGAAAAACATACAACGTTCAAAATACTTGTTCTTGATCACCAGTGCCCTAAACTTCTTCAGGCACTTTTCTAGAGTCATAAGATGTTCTCTGAAGTCCTGAAGGTTAACACAATCGGTTTCAACAGTGTCACCACTTCCAAAAGGATCGTACTTATGATCTAGTAGTGACAGTACAGTTTTTGAATGGTTAACAATATTCTGGGACTCACCATTCGATTTTCTTGTAGGTACATGTATAACAGTTTGAATCTCATCTTCTGAACTAATAGAACTACCAGAAACCTTTTTTTAATCGTTCCCTTACTTTGAGTAACCAAAAACCAAAAACAGGTGGTAATAAAGTTCATAGAAAAATCATAGAAAAATCACCTTCAGTACTGTCTTTCTTAACATTCAAATCATCCTTCCCTAATAATGATTCCCGGTTCAAAATGGGTTTAAAATAACCCTGCACTTTTTTATTTCTTACCTCAAGAACCAATTCCTGCAATTAATCAAATCGAAGGTTAATTGTTGTTTTTAATTATCTGATGAAGTCTTACTTGATAGGGCGAAAGCACTTATCATTGTGTTATTAATAAACGTTTCTTTTATTAATACGTTTTTCTTTATAATATGTTTTTGTCATTCTCTCACCTCGCCTGTTGTTTCAGTGTTATTAGTTTGTGTTTTGTTCTTTTTCCATTTTTGATTAGTTTTCAATCTTATTTCAGACAAACAAGCCAAACTATAGAATATCTTTATGAGTACAGAATTGTAGTCCCCAGCAGGTTTGCACAACATTCCCACACTGTCTCAATTAAATGATAGACAAAGCAGTTCTGCTGTTTTTGCAAATGGCAGTTGATGCTTCAAAGACCTGAAAAAATATCTTCAAGTAGCTTCTAAGATTTGAAACAATTACATGTTTTACAGCAACACTTCACTGGCCAATATAAGAGCACTTACTAGTCTGCTGGCATAGTTCTGCAATATAACTGATTCCTACTCTTCGTATAAAGATTTCTTCATCACCTGACTTTGTTTAAAGTGGTTTTATTACATCAGACCTCAACAAAACAAACTCTCAGGAGTAAAACTGTGTCTAGTAACAAACAAAAGAAACTATAAAAACACTGTGGTCTATTAATGTCATCCAGGATGACAGGGATTTCTTATAGAAACAATGTGAAATTAGAACTGGAAAAAAAGATGTGGTGACCTTTGTGATCTTTTATAAAAAAAAAAATTTAAAAAAAAATTTGTAAGATACTGAATGGATTCTCAGCAATAAACTACCTGGGAGATGTTACGGGGGAAAAATAATTCAGGAATAAGGCTAACTGCATTAAATGGTAGTGATGTATTTTAACTACATCTGTTTCATTCCACCCTGCAGACTGAGAGCTTGGCCCTCAAAATTACTTTTCAAATGTGTATGTCTTAGTGCTATTTTACGTGAACACAGTGTACGCATCCCAAGATTAATGCCAAGTGCTTCATTAGTGCTGTTGAAGGTTACACAGAGAATATTGCAGTGTTTCTTTTCTTTCTTTCTTTTGTTCCACAGCATTGGCCCCAGTGATTCCCTATCTGCTCACAGTGGAGCAATGGCTCTCTTTCCTGCATGCAACTGCCTTATTCGTTCTTCCATCAGGGCAAGATAGTCCCTCCCCAGTGGAGGCAAGATTCAAGAGGTAATGAGATGGCAAGTCTGCAGATCCTGAGGACTGTCCTATCCACCCCTTCTCAGCAGCCTATGAACTCTGCTGTCAATGTCTTCGGAGGTGCGTGCACATTCCTGAGTATATACAACCTCCTAACCAAGTAGCACACCACTTTGCAGCATGGACACACTAGGATTTTCATGTAGCAGGTATCACCAATGCAGTGAATGAAGCTGCCTCACTCCCCCCTGGATAGGTAAGCCAGCATTTGTTCTCACGCCATTCCTCCTCCTGGCCCCTCAAAAACCTCTGACACTGGTCAAACATGGGTTGTCTTGGTTGTTGTCAGTGCTTTACTTCTCTTCTCTGTGGGTCTGGCTCACAATATTGCATTGAATTTGTACAAAACAGAAATAGTTGATTTCTTTTAATCAGCTCACATGGTTTGTTGACAGTATGTAGTATATACAATAAGATGGCATAACTGCGGGGCTAGGTAAGATTCTCCTTAACACCAAGGTTGCACAGTCTTCCAGTCAGTACATTTAAGAGTACAGGAATATAGGAAGTGCGGGGAGGGAGAGCTGTGCCTTCTGTAAAAATGCTGTTTTTTCTTAAAGTCAACTTTGTTCATAACCAATTTCCTTTCATATGTATGTACACTGCAATGCTTAGTGGATTAGTATTTAGACATAGGTCCTGGTGTTGCCAGTAAATACATTTAGGCATTTAACATTCTTAACTCCTTACATGTCAGCCTCATTTTAAACAGCATTCCAGCAGGTATCAAAACTTTTGACATTCTTTTTTTATTTTCCAAACAGCACTGTTACCAGTACCCTTTGCTTCCTGCTTGTCATCTAATTCCACATCTATCAGCTAGTTATCACAGCAGATACCAAATTATGGTATCCTTTTCCTAAAAGTCTCACACCATGTAAAAAAAAAACCTCTAAGAATCAAATGCAAAATATCCACTGGAATTCATTTGTCTACGTCTGTTGTGACCCTTCAGAGAACAGTATTTGTCTGGCCAGCCGTTTGCTGTTTAAAGTTATGCTACCTATTATTTGTCTCCTCAGCTATCCTCAGAACATTTGTAATCCTTCTCCTTGGATTCCCTTTCATTACCTCAGAAAGGATGAATGTTATATTCACCAGTTTTCAGCAATCTAGCACCTTAAGTTTGCTTCTTGATCTCTTGTATAACTTCACCATTATCCATCATTATCCTTCTCTTATCTACTGGTACCATTCCGTAGCATTTGGATAGCCCTTCCAAGATTTCAGATAGCAATGCAAGGTGGGAGATTATCTGATCTTGCTGACTTACCTCCTCTTAATGTCCTTCTCCCAGTCCCTGTACACACCCTCCATTTTGCTATGGTCCTTCACATCCTACTTTCTGTGCCACACCTCATTTGCTCATCTGTGTTCCCCTCCATCCCTTGTTCCTCAAGACAGCACAACATGACTGCATTTCTCTGTAAACAAAGCCAAACACTCATTTAGCACCTTTGCTCCCTCTTGTATTTTCTCATACCTTTTCTTTCCATCATCTGCCAACCACATCTTAGGTCCTGTCTTTCTGCATCTCCCAGTGAAAATGAAAGACTCTTTATGCCATGGGAGCTGATTAAAAGAAATCAGCTATTTCCCCAATACTGACTCATTTCCTTTATTTAATCAGACCTGTCCTTAATGAAACTTTCTGCTGTCTCCTTTCTGTTCATTAAATGGCTGCCTTTCCTTCTTCCACAACTCCTCACCTTCTTGTATGGCTTTCTCTCGCCTCCATTCTATACCACACCAGTTTCTCCCAGCTTCTTTTCCTTTCCTCCTTATGGACCTCCCCCACTTTACTGTTAGCAACTTTTAAAGCATTCTCAGTCGCAATGCTAACCTCTTCACAGATTCTGATTTGACTTAACTTCCCTGTGTAACAATAATACTTTTGTCACTACACCATAACTCTCAACCTCTTAGCACAAGAAATCTAGACAAAGGCAAACATAATGCGGTAAAAAAGGCCCAAAATAGGACAGTTTTTTAATATTGCTCTTATAAACTTAGAAAGTAGCTAGAATAATAGGTTTTGCATTAACATGCATTTTCTGAAGGATATGAAGTCTAAAATTCAAGTGTATGTCATTATTTAGTAACTTTAGTCCTCAGTGATTTTACAAAAAAACACAAATTACATGAGGAACATACACAAATATGAAACAAAAATCTGGCCATTTGAGAGCTATGCACTGTACCCTTTGGGGTACCTAAAAATGAGTACTAACATCAACTTGGTCAGCACTCTTGCACGGAAATAAAACCAAATTAATACATAAGAACATTAAATATTCTAATTCATCCCAGATATCTGGCCTTATAGCTTCCCCACTCCCACCCGTTTCAGCTGGAACCCCTAACCATAGTGTTGCATAACCATCATTACCCAGTATGTCATATACCTCTCTTCTCCCCTGCCTTCACAACTGTACATATTTTATCTATAATATTAGCTGGCTTGGTTAATTTCTAACCCCCTCTTCAAGCATGACCTTAATCAGTAGTTGTTTCTGTTTTATCCTAGAAGTCGGTACTGCCAAAATAATGGTCAGAAAGCTGAGGTCTTCCACTGAGGAAGGCCCATTTGGGCTGGGTCTGTCACCAGTGGAAACTAAAAGAGAACATTTACAGACACTATACAACAGAATCCATAATGGATCCATTTTGTAAAAAAAGTCAGGAAGCAGTACAGAATAAACACAGACTTCTCTATTCTGAAAAAAGCAACTACAAGTCATTTTGTAACGTCAAGCACAAAAGAAACAAATCAAAAACTGAAATTATACTGTATAAGGAGATTAGAAGTGTGTCAGCTGAAAGTTCAGATTTTAGGTCTGAGTATTTGCTGGGTAGGTTCAAACACTGTTAAAGTAAGATTTATTAAGCTTAACTGAATCAGATGCATATCACAGGGCAAGCTAGCATAGGACCTGAAAATTACAGCAGTATCAACTAAGAGTGCAGGATGGGCATGAAGTAGTTATACTTTGTGTAGGTAGGAAATTATAAAGTAAAACATGAAGGAACCTCAGACGTCTATATGCTAGTGACTGTACAGTAACTTAATGAATTATAGTAAATTTATCAGAAGGTGTAGTGAGTATATTGCTGAAATGTAAAGCAAAGGATCTTGAAAGAAAAGGGCATGGAGGGAAGTGAACCAGAGTTATAGGGTGAATAAAATCACTGAGAATCTTAATGAGTGAATGTTTGGAAAGAATATAAAAGTGAATAAAAGTAAGTCACTGGAGAAATTTAGGCAGATAGGCAAGCGGTAAATAAAGTGGGAATGCAATATTTAACATTACCAATACCATTCCTCTTTTTCCTTGCTCATCTTGTTCAGTAGAGTGTTGCTATCACCATGTCCTGCATCAGAAGTCTTATAAATTACTGTCATGTGACTGAGCTCCTTCACCGCTCTAGCTTACTCAAGCTGTTAGTTTTTCATTATTCTTTGTCCTCAGGTTCCTCTGTCATGCACTACAGACCTTCTATCACATGCACTGCAACTTTTTCCATCTATCCTGTAGACAGTACAACTTGGCAATACCATGTCTAAGTCCTGTCCTCCTACAGGCAAGGTTGTCATTTATGCAAATAACACACCTCTAAAGCTGGCTTCTTTTCTTCCCAAGCTTCCTGGCACTATAAAGAATCAATTTTTGTTTGTTCCTCTGTACTCATACAAACTGCAGCCTATAGTCTGTCTTCCCCTCTTTCTGTACCCGTTCTTGTTTCTTTGTGTCTGTTTCAAGCATACTGCTTTTAGCTCACCACCAATATTAGCATAACAGTACTGTAATGCAAATTCATTTTCCCAATCTTTTCATTAAAGCCAGTTCCTTTCTTTGTTTAGGTAAAGGTAACCCCTTAAGAACAGACACTGACAGTCTCATTTTATGCAAATAATCCTCAGTTATTCTGGACCCTGTCATCCAAACCAACTTCTCAAATGCTCACTGAAGTTCAAAATTCTTTCTTTCCTTACAAGCCCCAGTAGCAACTGGCTTTTCTACTATTTCTGAGAATTCCACAGTGTCCCCCATTCAGCCACAAATGTCCGCAAATGTCCCTGAAACAGCTATAGTCTGCATAACGACCTCCAGTTATCTTCACAAACGTTCTATGTGACATATATTCTATTACATGTGATTTGTCCTTTCTAAGGTCATTCCTTGGACAGCCTTCAGTGCAATCAACTGTTTTACCTTTCCATTCTCTTCCCCACCATTTCTTATACCTTCTGGTCTAAGTTTCAAAGTGAAAGAAACTCTTCCCTGCCCTACAGTCTCTTCTTCACCTCCACCTTCATGAGGATTTTCTTTTATTTTCAAAAACAGTTACATTCATTCCTTTACTGTTGACCTCCCCCTTCCTTTCTATTTACATTGGGCCAGCAAATGGGTTTTGGTGCTTGAATAGTAAGACTTCAGTTGGGGATTTTAGTGAGTGATGGAGGTGTTGATTGTGTGTGTGTGTGTGTGTGTGTGTGTGTGTGTGTGTGTGTGTGTGTGTGTGTGTGTGTGTGTGTGTGTGTGTGTGTGTGTGTGTGTTTTAAGTGAGTGAATAATTTCCTAGTAGACTTAGGGTTAACAATCCTTGGTGCAGTGAGTCATCGAGGGTAGACAGATGGGAGCACTTGGTGTATGGAGTCATTTAGTGGTTGATGTTCATAGTGATGGGTGTGCTGGATATATAATCCGTAGTCAAATGATTAGTGGACATAGAGACAGGAGTCCAATGTATAAGTGCATGTGGGATGTTGTGGCTGTCTTGTTTCAGCACTTGCTGCCATTTTAGTAAACAGCATGGTTGCTTACTTATTAGCTCATGTGTGCTAGTTACTTATGCTGCTGATGCTTTTGAACAGAACAAGAACCCTTCCAACCCACAGATAAAACAAATCTATAGTTAAAATGATCACTGTGGTGTACCATCTAACTCAGTATATATAATAAAACAAACAACAGTTTTCTTTGTACATTAAATGTTAACATACCATTGTATTTACAGTAATTAAGACCAAATTACCAAAATAGTCTTGCCGAAGCTGTGAAATACAACGTCTCATGAAGGACAGAATGTCATAGCTGGAAAAACTACTTCCAACGTAATGCGACACAACAGTAATCTCAGGGTGTTTTTCTCTGAACATTTTTTGCCAGCTGGCAACTATAGATGACTTGCCATATCCTGGTTCTCCATACAGTAATAGCACAGAATCAGAGTTTGCTTCTGTTCTTGGTCTACATAAAAACAAAACAGGTAACTCAAAAACACAGTAATACTGAAAAATTCATTGTTCTGTCCAGAGGTTCTGCTTTTCATTGATAACATTTGCTCATTCTGCTTACTTATGCACTATTCCGCTCTTAAAATTCAGCCATCCTAACCTATTGTGCCATCACCATTGTCCATTCAGTCATTGAAAACAGTTATAAGTTTAGGCCACTCCATCTCACTCTCCCCAACCTTCTCATAAGAAACCATGCCATCAAATTTTCACTAGCTCTCTTTCCAGAATGTTTTCAATCATATTATGAACTGCAACCTTTTTATCATTTTCAGCTTACTTTATTCATGTTAACAATGTGAATCTTATTTTTCTTCCATTGTATGCAATCACATGTATAATACCTCGATGCATTGTATAACACGTGATATGCCAGAATCATTTTTGTTGCCCATCAATGCACAGTCTAGAGCATAACAGTAAATCATCTGAGTTGAGCACTCTAGAAAATTGAACAGGTCTGCAGACAAGTCCACAACAAGAAAAAAAAATACCGACTGGCAGAATTCCAGCATTCCGTCTGTTACAAGTCCCATCTCAACAGACCTTAGCATTCTTTTTTTTTTCGTATGTTCCATACCTTCTGCAATGTTTTGCCAAAAACAAAACTCAAAAACTGATTACCATGGTTTAAGAAAAGAAGTTACATACTCACCATAACGTTCCATCTGTGTTTTCCATGTTCATTCTTCCTCAACTGTTGGGTTCGGATCTGGACCTCGGATCCGACTCGGCCGTTATTAAAACTCATGGTAACCAAAAATCTCTCGAGCGTCTCCTTAACCATAATGCACCAACCCCTAACATACCTCAGATCTTGTTTGCTGATTTTAGCAGAAACAGTATATATTAACACGTGTGTGTGTGTGTGTGTGTGTGTGTGTGTGTGTGTGTGTGTGTGTGTGTGTGTGTGTATATATATATATATATATATATATATATACACACACACACATATATATATATATATATATATATATATATATATATATATATATATACAAACACACACACACACAAACACACACATATATATGGTTCCCCTTCACAAGATCGAATTACTGAAAGCTCGAAACTCATAAGATCGAGTTCAAAATCTTGAGTCTCAGTAACTCAAAACTGTTTGGGGGATAAGCAAAAAGGTAGCAGCAAAGCTGGTCCCATCAACAAAAGATCATTTCTGTCACTTTCTTGTTGAGAAACCACTCATGAGGTAGAAGAATGGACCTGCTTAACTTGTCTGCTATCACAGTGGACTTCCCCGGAATGTGCATTGCTATGAGAAAGCGGTTGGATGAAATCACCCATTGCCACACATGGAGTGCTTCTCGACACAAGGGATAATATTTGGTTCCTCCATGCTTGTTGATGTACCAAACTACTGACATATTGTCTGTTTGAATGGCCATTGCCCCTAAATGGAGAACATTCTTGAGGGCTTGCAACACTAGGAATACTGCTCTCATCTCTAGGACATTTATATGCAATTTGCCCTCTTCAGGGGACCAAGTGCTTTAGACTGTTTTCCCCAGAAAGTGCCCCCTCACCCCAACTGGAAGCTTACATGGTCAATATGGCCTTGGGCTGAGGGAGAATGAATGGATGACCTTGTAGAACCTGATCTGATTGAATCCACCACCTGACATGCATTGATAAAGAATAGACCACTGTGTTGCTAACATCTAATGAAGAATCGTCATATGAAATCTGCCTAGAGGTACTAAGGTTATTGCCGCTGACATTGATCCTAGAGCCTGAAGGACTAAGCAGGCTGAGATCTTGGTACTGTAAATTATTTTTCTGACCTGTAATCTGATAGTCTGTAGTCTTGAGAAAAGAAGAGAAGCTATCACTGACTTTGTGTTAAAAAAACTGTTCCTATGAATTCTAAATTTTGAGTTGGTTGTATGGTAAGACTTGCCATAATTTATGGTTATCCCCAGATGAGAGCAAATCTGGAGTACCTGATTTCTTGCCCTTATTAATGGATGCCTGGTCAGGGTGTTAATGAGCCAGTCATATAGATATGGAAACACATGGAATCCCTGCAGTCTCAAGTGAGCTGCTGCTACTGCCATGCATAAGGTAAACACCCTGGGGGCTGTGGTGAGGCCAAAGGGCAGAGCTCTGAACTGGTAGTTAGTTACTCCCAGTTGGAAGTGTAAATACCTTCTGGATTGTCTGTTCATCTTTATGTGATAGTTTGCATCCTGAAGGTCTATTGAGCACATCCAGTCATCCTTTACCAGAAAAGGAAGATTGGACTGAACCATGATCATCTGAAACTTCATGTGTCAAACTGACTTGTTCAAGTTGCTAAGATTCAAAATTGGTCTCCAGTCCCCTGTTTTCTTTGGCACTAAAAGGAATTTTAAGTAAGTTCCAAATTCTATCTAGTCAGGCAGGACCTTTTGGATGACTGCTTTTTTCTAACAGCTTTTGCATTTGTACTGCTGCTTCTTTCCTCTGACTGGGTGGAACACCTGGAATTTTTGTTAAGAGTCGGGGGGTGGAAGGGAAAACGCTATTATATAACCTCTAGAAATAATCCTCTGCATTCAGGTATCTTTTGTTATGTCTAGCCAGGCTTTCTGGTGCAGGGATAGTCAACCCCTGGTTGCCTCCAGAGGTGGGCAATCGAGGCTCTTTTCAAGAACGGCAGTAGGGTTTGTCAGAGAAAGAATCCCTGGACCCTTGGTTTTGTGGGCCTCCTCTGTTGAGGTGGCAGTGTTGTCCATATGAGTTCGCCCCTCTGCTCCTATGAGAGCTTTCTCCATGTGTCCTAGAAAGGACCCTGGAACTTCCCGAACCACATCTTCTGACCACCGCATTGATTCCTGGAAAAGGATCTATAAGGGGGTCAAAAAACATACACCTACTGTAGAGAGGGTCTTGCCACCTTTGTCACACCTAGATAATGTGTCCTTCATTTTGGGGCCAAACAAAGAAGTGACGTCAAAAGCAGCATTGATGAAAGAGGACTTGAAGAGCTCCACAAAATCACATGAATGCCTCCAGGCATGCCTCCTAATGGATAACCTGAACCCACTGCCCTTGAGCCACCTTCAGCTGCATGCAAAATAAACCTCATGGATGAATTTGAGATAGATTGAGGGTAGCCAACTGAGAAACCACGAATGACTGGGCCTCAGCAAAAAGAGTCCCTGAAAGGGAAGTTTAAAGTTCTTTGATCAAATCCCTTTGCAGCCTAGTAAAATGTGCCAAATAGTTCAATGACCTAAGAGCCAAGGTCACTGAAGCACAGACATGCTTCCCAAACCTGTCCATCACCTTAGACTCCCTGTCAGAGGGATGAATAGAAGAACTCTGTTTTGCAAGTCCCATTTTGGTGGCCGCTGCCACAACCATGGCATCCACAGGCACCCCTTTAGCCCAAAATTCCATCCCCATATGTGCAGCTAGAATTCTAGCTGGCCTTTTGGGCATTGGTTCAACTGCATCAGACTCCTTCCACGTCCACCAAGAGACCAGCTCAATAAGCTCATCAGTGGGTGGAGTAACCCAGGAAGTAGATGGGCCAGCTCCACAGGCCTCCAGAAATACTGACTCCTCAGCAGAAGGGTTGCTGGAGGTCCAACCACCTCTCTGTTTCAGGATCTTAAGGATGCCTCCAAATGATACATCTTCTGGAGGTGATCGTGGGGACCCTTCACCCTCATTGAAATCTATATCCTCAGTGATTGACTCATGTGGAGTGTCCAAGTGCCTCCTCTTGCACTTTCTCTTCCTAGGGACTTCCTCAGTGGGTGTTCCAGGAAAGTATCAGAAGAGAATATGAAACCCTTCTGAGTAGACTGAAGGTCTCAAGCTGGATGCCCCTGTGGAGTCAAATAATGAGGCTCCAAGGGCAGAGACATCTGAGCATTGGACTGAAGGTCCAAGGAGGTTGGGCTTGTCAATCCTGTTGGAGTAGAAAACACCCTCTTCACAACCTCGAAGGCAGACCACACCAGGGAAAGAGAATACATTGTCACCAAGAAGTCAGGCTTCTGGAACACTGTCTCCTCCTGCCCCAAAAGCAATCTCCCCATGGAGGAAGTCAGAGCTGAGATATCCAATGTTGAAGCACCAAGGTGCAGAGATGGCTCTGAGAGCTTCGGAGTAAATCCCAGCACCTATGATCTGATGAGGAAGCTTCGACTGCGAGAGTCTTCTGGCTCTGAAGATATCAGAACTGTACCACTCAGAGTTATCTTCAGATCCAAGCCAGATGGACCCAGAAGACTCAGATCCAGGGACTCTGATGCAGTCAAAGGGATCAGAGAAGGAGAGTGAAGTGGTGGTGTGATCAAAGGACGGGCCTTCTGACGTAAAGTGGTAGAAGCCAGTAATACACCCATCGGGATCTGCTCTGAGAAAAACTTCCTCATCATCCTATCCACATCTTCTGCAATCAAACTTCTGGAGGAGCAAGAAGAGGCCAGGGAAGGTGATTTTGTATGACACCTTTCCAGAGATCCTGGAAGTAACTGGATCCACAGATGGAGAATAAAGGGTCCTAGGCAATACAATAGGATCTAACACAGTCAGCTCCAAATATTTTTTGGTCAGTTCCAAGGACATCAGATCTATAAACCTCTTTTTCTTCGGATCTGAGGGGGGAAAGGTTTGAGACCTCCTCAAATCCAGCTTAGTCCTCTTCCTAGACAACTCCAAAGATGGAGTAGACAAAGGAGAAGCAATGGGAGATTTCAACTCCTTTGACTTAAGCTTGGGAGATTGAGCCCCTGAAATAGTTCTCCAAAAGAAGAAGGCAACAAACTTTTCAGTACTCGTTTTTTTCTGTCCACTAAAGCAAGGAATAAAGCAGATAGAATTTTTTTTTTTTTTGAGAAGGAAAGAAAAAAGGTATTACCAACAATGGTAATTAGGAATACATTAATGTGTAAAAGAAAGGAAGAGATAGGTATGAACGATGGTATGTACAGAACTACAATAAGTACAAGGGTAAGAGATTAACAGTAACCAGACAGAAAAATTAAGAAGAAAAAGGAAAATATAAAATATGAAAGACAAATGCCAGCTTATCTGAAAAACACAGATGAAGCTCAAGAGCTATGTCTGACTATGTCCTTTCACAAAAAGCGGCAAATGAGATATGAGGCATATTAGTGCATTATGGGTAAGGGAGAAGCTTGAGAGCTTTTTGGTTACCACAGGGTTTAATAACGGCCGAGTCAAATCCGAGGTGCGGATCCGAACCCAACAGTTGAGGATAGAATGTAAACGGACAACATCAGCTGCAATATTATTAGCTCAAGTAAGATAAAGGACAGCTTCACAGGCTTCACTATTAATGTGACAAAGGGGGATACTGACAGCACAGCTATGTGGAATTTTATAAATAATTATATGTCATTTGTGAATATCAACATGATCTATATAAGATACCTGTGTTACAACTGTATTAGAACTGTATGTCATGTGTATATCAAACTGGTTTGTACAGACGTGTGTTGAAAAGGGTATTTGCAAAAGGGTTTATGTTTATAATGGATCCACAGTGTGCCCTACTGGAACAGAACAGAAATGTACAAGCACTGGTATAACTGTTTAAACGTATACAGGTATATTTTAACAGTGGAAACTGGAATACAGGATGTTAACTTCAGAAAAATAGATGAAATTAAATTACTTTATGTCTGCAATAAAAAATTGCATCTTTCAGTCTTTAGGGTGAATTAATTACTAGTCTTAAAAGCATGAAGGCATGCAAGTGTTTTATGACTTCCAGCATCTACCACAGATCTGAGGTCTATGTATTTTCACAGGTAGACGCTCAACACTGCCAGATTCCAGCAGTGGGGGATTCACCTGGGATAGAGTCAGATGACAAGAAATGATGTCATTCTGCAAGCTATCCCAGCAGTAATATTTGAGATATTACTTTGAGAACTCTCTGAGAGAGACAGTGCATTCTGTATTCTGTCTTAGACCTGACAACAGCAACTACAAGATCCATTCACCACATCAGCCTTGCTCTGATGAAGTTAGTTTCTAGGGAACAGTATAAATCTCTTAGATATAGTCAAGAATATAGAAAATCTTAGTTTAGATAGTTTTATTTATTTATTTGAGACTGTCCTGCAATGTTGTTTTAAATATTTCCTGTGGTTTTGAACTCTGATGTCACTGTGAATATATACTATTTTCTTGTTCTTTTATTATTTATTATTAAATATATTTAAACTGCTCATTGTGGCTGATCTGTCTAGAGATATATAAGTTTTGAGAGTACTTGCATATTTATTTGGTGACACTGTGTAGGCCACTCCTAATAGCTTTGCTATTGGGCTATTGGTCAAACTGCCATTTGTATTAATATTAATATTACACAGTAAGATTGGACACCCTTTGTTAAAGGCCTTAAAGTAGCTGATAAGGAGTTGGCTGGTGGCAGTGATAACTACCTTATAGTCTGGGCAAAAGGGGGCACAGCTACTAAACCTGTGCCAGCCTTTCCCAAGTGTGCGTGTGTGTGTGTGTGTGTGTGTGTGTGTGTGTGTGTGTGTGTGTGTGTGTGTGTGTGTGTGTGTGCGTGCATGTGTATGTGTGCGTGTGTGCGTGTGTGTCTGTGTGTGCGTGCGTGTGTGTGTGTGTGTGTGTGTGTGTGTGTGTGTGTGTGTGTGTGTGTGTGTGTGTGTAAATCAAACTTCAAAGAGTGTGTGTGTCAGTTACTTGGGCAGGGACACAAAGCACTGGTTGGACAGAAAGGGAGGAGGTCTTGGCTTGGCCACTCAGCTGAAATCTCAACTCTATAGATGTGCCAGTGGGGAGTCTTACTGGGAATCTGAAGAAAGAGGGAGAAACCATCCCCGGACTGACTGTGGTCACTTAAGGGAAACTGCACTCGATGCAGAGAGCTGCATCTGTTAATACTGTGTGTGTACTTGTCATCTCCCCAGTGTACATCCCCGCACTGGTGCCAGTGGTGAGGATTGAGGCTCCTTGATTAAAGGTCCAGTGGTGGGCGCCACAATTAAAGCAATATTTATCCAACTGTTAAAGCAATAACTATCCTACTGTGATTTTAATTAATTATGTTACTGTATTAAAAAAAAACACTGCTGTCAAAGGGGAATTATTATCATACCACAATAAACATATTAATGAGATATTTCTCACTATTTAAAGTATACAGTTTACAATAAATAAAGTTAATTTGTGTAAATTGCAGTTAAATTCTTCACTGCTGCCGTAGCCTATGGATTGTGTCTTGTCCAGCACCTGGACAGCTCTAACTCCCTCCCACACAGTCACTATGGTTGCCTATTGGCTAATCTATTTGGACAGAAGTATAAAAACAGGCAAATTGACTAAAAATCTTAAGGACTTTCTTTCTCCAAGTGAGGAAAAAAGGAACTTATCTTGACTTAACAAGAACTTTACAAACCAATACAAAATCTAAGAACAACTACAACAATAAAGGTTGTAACCCATACCAACTATGTGCAACAAGGGAGCTGGTGGGTGGGTATGACTACTGCAGCAGTGAAGAATTTGAACATCTATTATTATAGGTAAGTCCGATGTAAACAACTGGACTACGCTATCATTCTCACTACTACAGTAAGCTATGGGTATGTTAACAGTGCTTACCCAACCAGGAAGGATACTGGATAAGGGTCCAGGAGACCCTGGAGGATGGTCCTTGTAAAGTCTGCCCTGAGCCTAGAGAAGGAATCCAGTCTGTAGTGCTTTGTAAAAGTATGACTAGAGGACCAAGTTGCTGCTTTAGAGTCCAATTCTTTCCAATATGCCATTGAAGAAGTTGGGCTCTGGTAGAATGGGCCCTAACCCTGCCTGGAATAGTTTTGTCATGGTGGCAGTAGCAAAACACAACAGCAGAGGACAACCATCTAGAAATAATCTGTTTAGACATGGGTTCAGCTTTCTTAATCCCACAGTAGGAAATAAATAGCTTATCAGCCTTCATGAAGAACTTAGTTCTGTCAAGGTAGTACCAAGGTGGCCTATGCACATCCAAGGTATGAATAATCTCTTCCACCTTATTTTTAGGATCTGGATAGAAAACTGAGAGACTGATGGCTTGATTCAAAGTGAACTCAAAGGCAATCTAAGGCATAAATGAGGGGTTAGTCCACAGGGTTACCCTATCTCTATGGAAAACCAGATAGGGTTTTCCTACCATGAGAGATCGTAACTCGGATGCTAATGTTGCAGATGTCATAGTAATGAGAACAGTTTTCCAAGAAATGAACTTCAAATAAGCTAAAGAGGTACGTTCAAAAGGTAACAAAGTCAGTTTATCCAGCATAAAATGAAGATCCCTTGATGGAGGTATTTGTTTGTGTGGGGTATCATGTGCAATACCTCTTTCAGAATTTGTTTTTACCACAAACAGCCAAAAAAGAGGAGGCTCCACAGGCAGACAAACTGAAATGGCCATCAGATGCAGTTTGATAGAGGCTTATGATAGACCAGAGGTTAGTAACTTACACATATAACTGATGGTATGTGAGAAGCCAGAACAGTTAGTAACTCACACAAATATTTCAGGACCAGTGTTGTAAACTGCCTATTGGAACCCTAATTATTGACTAGGCACCAACTAGAAAATCTTTTGCATTTGCTAACATGTATTTCTCGTAGCAGGTTTTCTTTTCTCCTTTAGTACCTGCGCTGCACATCCTCATGAAAAAGCTGCCTAAATGATATCAAAGTTTAATCATTCAGGTAGTCAGTTACAGTCGCTTGATATTGGGATGAATCAAATTCCCCTTGTTCTGTGTGAGTAGATCCAGTCTGTGAGAAAGTTAGTGGTAATAGCATTTGGCCAATTCCATAAGAAGGGACAACAGACAGTTTTGCCTAGGCAAAAAGGGAGTTACCAGATTTATTTTTGGTAATCTTTCTAATTCTTGGAAAAGCATATAAGAACATCCCCCACCAAGGGAAGGAAAGAGCATCCATTCCCCAAGTCTGGTTGCAAAGATTCCTGAACAGAATTTAACTTGTCCCTTTCTCAATTCCTAGAATACCTCTGAAATGAGCTTCCACTCATGTGAGTCTGACTAGGATCTGCTGAGTCTATCTGTCGCTATATTTTGATCAGATGGTATGTGAGAAGCCAGAAGAGTTACGAAGTACTGAATAGCTAACTTCTGGCAATCACTGACATCTGGCATAAAAGGTATGACTTGGTATCCCTTCATTTGTTTAAATACCATATCACTGTGGTGTTGTCTGTAATCACCTGAAGATGGTCTGGTTCCCAAAGATGGTATAAAGCTTTTATAGTTAAAATTATAGCCCACAATTCTTTCACATTTGTGTGATTTGATCTGTCCAGAGTCTCCCATAGATTCTGCACTTTTACTTCTACAGAAATTAAAACCCAAGTGAAATCTAAAGAGCCAGTCAGGACTGACCATTCATAGGTATATACTAGGCAAATAACTACCAGGGCCTTTACAAGCCTAGCCTCGCAACCCAGCCCAATTGTGTCCCTATGCGTCATGGGCATTTATTGAGAGGTATGTAAGTTAGGAAGTTTCTAAAGGTTATGTGAGGGGTATGGTAGCTTGGGCATAGTTACTGTCTGCCTCTATCAGAGACATGGGGGCCAGAACCAGGGTGAATTTCCAATTTCACATCCATTTGTCAAGGTTATGCTTAAACAGGGTTAGGGATGGACTCTACTTCACATCGATGGGGGGCCTGTTCCAGAGCATGAGGATCCTCTGAGACAATATCTGTTTCACCAGGCTCTCTACTGAACTATTGGTAATGTTTAACCCATTTTGAAAAAAAGACCAAAAAGTTGGAAAGCAGCAAATCTAAAAAATTGCTCCTTTCCTTAAAACTTTTTCTGGGGGGGGGGGGGGTCACTCCTGCATCCCCACACCCCCGTCTCAAACTTAGATGTACCAACTCTTGTCATACCTCTGAGAAAAGGGAATATTCTGAGAAATGGCATCTCAGACTTGGTATATACAAGTATGATCTTTTGTCCATTTTCTCTCAGCATTTCAGGGCTCACTCTAGCAAGTCTCAACATATGAAATGGTTGCTTTCTCGCCAACATCTCCTATTTATATTGCAAGCAAAATTTAAATCCTTGGATCTTGTGGTTCTGATGCTGTTCATTTTGCAGATGTGCAGAAGGTTCTTCAGAGCTAGAACCAGGGATCCCCTTGTATGCCAGCCATAGAATGCCTCTCAGTAACCTGTAGGAGATTGAGCACAAAGATAGGGACTTAAGGAGATCTGTAGAGGACAATGTGTTTATACCCTGCATTCTCCTAGTAAGAACCTTTGTGGGGGTTCCACCTGTTGAATATGTCTGGTCAGGTACATGGTGAAGGGGGATTATACTGAATGATGAGTCTAATAAGGGCCAAAAAAGAGGCCCATGACTTCCTTGGACCTGGATGTCATGCTCTTACTTGTAAGCTGGATGATATAGAATGATTTACTCACTACCTTGGTCACATGTTGGTCAAAAAACATATTACTGTCTACATATGTTGCCAGATCCCTGACTATGGGTCAGTTCTTAGGGCGGGGGGGGGGGGGGGTTATTGATGCAGTAATAAGCCTGGGTGGCCAGTTTTCCAAAAGGCACTATAATGCATTTCTTAGTACTGAGTTTTAATCTGAGAAAGAGGGAGTCCTGGATTGAGAGCCATCTGATCATCCCACCACTGGAGTTCTAGCTTTACACAGTCCAGCACTCCTATTTGAAACTCTGGAGGGGGGGTTACAGATGCTGGGTCCTAATGCTTTTCAGGAACCAGTGAGTCTTTCTAATGTGCACTCTGGACAGTGGTATCATTGATCGGATCATAGAACCCATAAGACCTAGTATCATGAGAAATTCTCTGACTGCAGCTTGTGACAGGCAAGAACAGTTCTGGAATACCTCTTGGTATGCCTCTACATTGTCTTGGGGTAAAAGGCTATTTGTATGAAAATGTCTATAAGGCACCATAGAAAAACAATCCTGTGTGACAGAATCAGTAAGGATTTCTGTATGTTTATTTGAAACTTCAGATGGGCTAGGTACTTTGTAACACTCTTGGTGCCGTACATAGTCACAGTGATGTGTATAATTGATAAAGTAACACAGATATACAGAAATCTTAGAAATCTCCTGAATTTGTATGCTATTGGAATGTGATGATAAGCATCCTTGAAATATAAGGTTACCATAACACAGTGGTCTAGGAGCAGTGCTAATACTAAATAGAGGGTCAAAATCTTAAATTTTGGAAACTTCACAGAGAGACTGAGAAATGGAAAATCCAAAATTGGTCTCCATGAGTGCTTCTTTTTTAGGACCATAAATATTCTGAAAAAAAAAAAACCTTCCTAAGTGCTCTGCATCTCAGACTTGGTATATAAAAAGTCTGATCTTTCAGCCATTCGGTCTTGATGTTTCAGGACTTCTAACATATGTTGGAACACCCGAGCAAACCCCTGTGGTTGGAAGGGTGAGGAGATTCTCCTTGAAAGGAGCAGAAGAATCTATTCATTGCCAGCTGTAGTTCTTCTGAATCACCTTCAAACCCCATTTGTCTGAAGCTATCTGATGCCAAGCTGAGGCATTGAGGGTCAGATACTGTGAAAGTGGAAGGAAAATAGGACAGGAGGCAAGGTGAATGGGTTTCTTGCATAGTCTGAAGCTTATGTTTGACCCATTTTTGTAAAATGTCCTTTATTTATTTATTTATTTATTTGATCTGGGAGTTATTACCTCTCTGGCATTTCCTCTTGGGCACCTGCCTCTTATTAGGCTGTGTTCTCTGCTTGTTATGTACTTTGAAATGGGTAGAGGGTCTGAAAGGGAAGAATCTGGGGACCAAAAAAATCCTAGAAACTCCCAGTATTAATTTAGCAGCAGGTCCATATACAAACTCTGTCTATTGGTGAACCCAACATTTCTGACTTTAAGTCATCTGAAAAGTTCTGGTTACATACCTAAACAAATCTCCTTAAAACAGTAGGTGAAGCCAAAGCCCTGAAAATAGTATCAGCCCAATCATACACACTTTTTAAGGCATGTTTAGAAACATGAGAGAGTTTAGACAATCTGATTCACAAAAGACCCACCTTCAGGGAACTGAGAAGCAGAAAATTCTTCCATGCTTTTGGCACATTTAAAAATAAACTTCCACTTATAACCCTAGTACCTCAGGATCCTGAAGGCTAATGTAGCAGGAGGAAAAAGTCTCTTACCCCGTCTCTCCAGCCACATACCCTCCTTATACCCAGAAACTGGGTTAGAGGAGGAAATATGCTTTTTAGCTTCTTTGGCCATAGGCATGATAGCAGCTGGATCAGCTATAAGACGAGAATAGAGAAGCATATTAGCTTTTAAAACTCTATACAATTTATCTGTTTTGTTATGAACTGATGAGAGAGAATTATGAGCATTACAGGCAGTTTTTTAAGGTATCATTCAATGCTGACAAAATAGGAACAATGGGTGCAGAATTAGGGACTTCTTGTTCAAGCAAATCATAATATCTGTCCAACTCTGAGAGGGCGTTTGTCTTTTCCCAAGAAAATACATCCTTTTGTCTCACAATTGTCTGCAAAAAGGAGAAGGCCCCATATAGATGACTTTAGGATCACTATCTGGTGAAACTTGAGGTGGTGTAATACTGTCTCTGTCAACATCAGAATAATCAGAAGATGTATCCTCTTTCTTAGAAGAAGGGGAACAAAAATTAGGAGAAGGCAAATGGCACCCAGAAATGACTCACTGTAATATATTCCTTCTCAGGATAATAACATCATTCTTATCAATAGAAATCATTTCCTTATTTCCAATCTGATTAACTTTCTGTTTCTCTTTTCTGGGTACATCTCTAATGGGTGAATAGTTAGGGAACAGCATATCATCCTGAACAAAATGCCTCTTTCCCCAAGCACTTGAGACAATCCTCCCAAAGTATCTCCCATAACCAAAATGGTTGGTTCTCCCATGCTCAACTATGGCACTGGAACAGCTGCAGAGGATATGTCTAACCTCTGGCCCATATTTGCCAACAAGGCTACACCAGAGGGATTTAAGGAAACAAGTATGTGGTCTGAGGAAATGGCAGTGTGTAGTGCAGAGTCACAAAGTTCCTCCTGAGGCATAGGAAGAGCGCAGGCTGAAGGCAAGGACTTGTACTGTAATTGTGTTTTTTTTTTGTCTTTTTAGGCATGTTTTGAGAAGGACCAGTATGATCAGGATAAGTACTCATGCTGTAGCCAGGGAAGAAGCCTGATTGTCAGTAAGGTATGCCTTAAAGAGTCAGTCGGAAGGTAAGTTGTCACTAGTAAGCACAAACAGCACACAACCCTTCCAAAAATTTAGAAAATACCCCAAAATAAAGTTATGCATGCAGCACAAAAATTCTCCTATAAAAACAGACAGATTTACATAAGTTAGTTGCCCTGTAGAAATTGTGTAAAGTTAAATAAACAAGTAGTAAACACACACATTCACAAAACAGTCCATCTTTCAGCTAGAAATATATTTTCTTACTGCTCAAAACACTCCAATAAGGATAAATACAAGTCCTAGGTCGCTAAATAACAGTCTAATTCTTGAAAACAGTTCTTAGAGGGACAGTAACTAAAAGTCTGTATTCATAGTGCAAATCTCATCAAAACACTAAATATATATATAAACAAATACATGTGGAAGGGTCCCCAACAGGTGTATTACCTGTCTGACAGAAAGCCTTGGGCAACTGTTACTTCAGAGATTTCTCAGCAATGCATCTACATGACACAACAAGGTAGGACTGTAGCTTTTTAGTCACTCTGAGTGCTTTTATACTTCCCTCAAAAAGGGATTAGCCTATAGCCAGCCAGAGTGACTGTTTGGGAGGGGGTAATAGCTTTGGGAAACTATCTGGCTGCTGTGCCTTGGACAAGAGTCCAAGACACAACCTACAAGCTGCTGCAGCAGTGAGAATGATGAGCATCTTGTCTCTTCACTCAGGTCATGACTGAAAAGGGTCTTTGACTACTACATTCACCTTGTTATCCATAACTAAATCAATAATGTGAAACCCAGGGCCTGAGGGATTGCATAGATGTTAGATAAGGTCAATTAGCCTATCAGAAGTTGAGGCAAATAATTTACCTGCTGAATTCATGAGAAACCCACTGTCTTCAAAATCTCCTTGGTTAAATAAGAATTATAGCATTAGGATTGGCTATCAAACCAAATTCTGCTCAATTTTATTTTATGTTGACTAGATAATCAAACTTTTTTATCTGTGGTAGAAAATGTACTGTAAGGCACTATCACTGTCTAGTGTGAGGTAAAGCCTGTACCCTGATGTGACTCATCATATAAGTAAGGCATTGGAAGCAGTTTATATATTAAAAGAAGGATTATTACAAAAGGGATTATAATGTTTGTATAATGTTTATAACATTCTAAACCGATCATTTGAAACATCTTAAATCTAAGGTAAGAGATACAGTTGGTATATACTGCAAGACATTTATTTGTGATAAAACAATCATTTTATTAGTCATGTATTTCACTAAACAACTACAGTACATTTTATATTAGCCATGTACTACTCTGTTGTGTGACTTTTATTTTTTTGACATGTCCAGGAACACTCATAAACTAATTATGAAATAGGACACTGAAGCATTTTACCTTTACTGGAGAGAGCACATATCCAATTAAAATAGAAACGATGCAAAGAAAAATATATATGATATAATTTTATATTCTTTCAGCTTACTCTGGGTATTCTCATGTTTCACAGATGTAGAAATTCAGAAATGCTAGCAGAGAAAGACCACATAGTCCACATTCCCTATCCATTTTGCTGTCTAATAAATAATCTGCAGATTCCTCTTAATTAATATTGCACCTCTTCTTACATTCTGCTACAATTGCTTTATGGCCATCCTATTAATTTCTGAATTCCATCATCTCTTTTTCGCCTACAACCACTTCAAGATGGCTGTTCTCTGCATCTACAAACCTCTGTAGGGAAAGTGCTTCATAACATCATCCATTGTTGTATTTGATTTGTTTATTCTCTTTGACATTGTTAAACATTATCGTATAGTCCTCTTTCTCTTTTCTTCCAAGGTATGCAAATTATGATTCTTTAGTGTTCCCTCTCATGTCTTCTGATAGACACTCTGTGAAGAAACTGAAAACACTGTCATCTGTGTTAGCATGTCTGACATGAGATTTATGTATATTCTCAGATTAACTTGTATGCCAACATGTCTAATTGTGAAAATGTAAATAAGTAAACCAAAAAACAACTCCAAAAGCACACTTTAAATACTGCCAGCAAATAGGCAATTAATTAAATAACAAGCTATCAACACTTAAAACAATTGCTCTATTAAAATAAACCATCAATTGAACTTGGTCACATGTACTGCTGTTACAATAGAAAATGCATTTGAATAAAAACTTTTTATTTTTTGATGTTCATTTTCCTATTCTTTAAAAAAAATGTTATGTTGCCTGTGTCGTTCAATCCAGGATGTATGTAAGAAGCCAATCTCAATTGCCATTCCGCTTCTTTTTACTCCACTGTGTTCCTGTAATCACCTCCCCTAATGTCCTTGTTTACTGACTCAAGAACTGAGAAAGTAAACTTTTTCCAATTGATACACATAGTGGAGTGTTTGTACAAGGCATTGTTACAATGTTTTGTTCTTCTTGCATACAAATGTTCAAGAATGCATGTCCTCAAGCTTCTAGTGGACATTCCCACATAGAAAGCCGGACATCCACTACAAATGGCCAAATAAACAATGCCTTCACTACCACAGTCTAGTCTACCTGGAACAGTAATATTAAAATTGAGGTGTTGCAAAAAAATGTGAGAACCAGTGTGAATGTACCTACATACTTTGCACCCCATGCACTTGTGCATGCCTCTGTTATTTGCACCCAAACAACAGGAACCACATCCCCTCTCCAACATGTCCTTGATATTACAATTCTTCCTGTACACAAAAAATGGCACCTCACCCAATACGTTCACCATGTCACCATTACCTAAAATGACTTTCCAATTTTCGTTAATAATCCTACGGATCTGATTGTTGTCCACACTCATGTCCAAACAAAACCTAGGTTTGCTCGGACCATCACCGTCTGTGTACGTTCTTTTGGTGAAACATTTCACCAAAATGGGAAGAAAATCATTCTCCCTTCTAGAGATGATCTCACTGGCCGCTTTGTCCAATAAATCTCTAGGATAACCCCTATCCAAAAATAACCTTTTAATAAACTGAACCTCTTCCAAAAAGTTGGTAACATCAATGGTCATTCATGAAGCCCGGATAAACTGACCACAGGGAATATTCTTTTTGGTAAAAGTAGGGTGATTACTTTTATAATGTACATAACTATTACAAAAAGTGTTTTTACGGTGAATGTTACTGAAAACAACATTCAAAGCAGCTTCCCACGTAATGACCACATCCAAAAATGAAACCATACGATCAAAATCACTTAAGGTGAATGTCAAAAATTTAGTGGTAGTACTTAAAGCATCTATAAAACTGTCTGCACTAAAGCCACCCTTCTTAACAATAAAAAACAGGTCATCCACAAACCTTTTGTAAAAGATTACCTTGTCATATATGTCCACACTACGGAGGATTTCCAGCTCCCACCACCCAAGGACCAAGCTCACATAGGTGGGACCCACAGTTGCATCCATAGATACCCCTGACAATTATCTATAGAAATTACCATTAAACATGAAGTAACTATGCTCCAATAGTAAATCCAACAATAAGGTGTAGGTGATAACACTGTGATTACTCAAGTTAGTATATCTGGCCAAAAACCACCTAACAAAATCAACACCTGCTTCTTGGGGAATGCAAGTGAACAGTGAAGTCACATCAACTGTGATCATCAAGAACTGTTCACTGTCATTATCCAAGCTGGAAAAAAACATTCTTAGACTTTCCAAAAAATCCCAAGAGTCTGCAAGGTAAGACTGTAACTGCTTCACATATGGCTTCAATATATGATCTAAATATAAGGAGATGCAATCTGTGCAACTTCCTGAAGCAGAAATTATAGGCCTAAATGGGGGGATTTGTAATGATCTTATAGAGCTTAGGTATTCCAAAAAGCACACCTATTTTGGGATCTTCCACATGCAAAAAGTCAAAAACTTCTTCGGATATTTGACCATCCATTAACAAACCATAAAGAATAGCACAGATGTAACCATAACATTTCAAGATGTCGAATTTAGACACCTTTTTATATTCTAACTGGTTACCCAACATAAGCTCCATTGCAGGAGATTTATGTATATTCTCAGATTAACTTGTATGCCAACATGTCTAATTGTGAAAATGTAAATAAGTTTTTAAAATGTTGAGTGTTTCCCTGTTTTTGCAGAATGTTCAAAGAATCTATCAGTGTTTTGATACATTTCTAATTGCACATGTTTGTGAGAAACATTCTAAAGTACAGACTGTGGAGAATCAGCTGAACAGTAGGTGATGTCATTAGAATGTTCCTGGTTGCTAGGTGATTATTTGAACAGCTGATTGAAAGGGAAAATTTTTCAAACAGCTGACTGTTATTTTTAAAATAAGACAGTTGAGACTGTTAAACTGTGCAGTTAGTCAAGTGCTGAGCAGTTTGTGAAGAGTTGCAGTCAGTGGAGACCCATAAAAGAGAACTCACCAAAAACCTGTAAGCCTCCCCTGCCTTTGCCTTGCTGTTAAGTTTTAGATTAGATCATGGACAGTATACTCTAGTTAGATTAGAAAAGTTTAGTTATTAAGATACAGTTTTTCTAAAATGATGGACTTCTATCTTACAGTTTAATTTTACATTTTTAATGATTGAATTCTGGTGTTTATTGAAAGTTATTGATTTACATTCCTGTAATCATTTTACTTATTAAATGTTTTTCATTACTTTACATTGTGGATTACATTAGATTAGAAAAGTTTAGTTATTAAGATACAGTTTTTCTAAAATGATGGACTTCTGTCTTACAGTTTAATTTTACATTTTTAATGATTGAATTCTGGTGTTTATTGAAAGTTATTGATTTACATTCCTGTAATCATTTTACTTATTAAATGTTTTTCATTACTTTACATTGTGGATGGAGATCAGTGTTTTTCTTTAGAGATTAGAGTGTTTATACCTGTCTGATACTCTCCAGGTCCCTTCAAAGGCCTGGCTGCTCGGGTCATAGGTATCATTTATTTTGATATTTAATTTTCATAATTGCACACCCCTTTAGAAGGGCATGAAGACAATTTGATTGGTGGCAGCATATTTTTGGGAGGGGACACAACTGGAAATCTGTATCTGGCTTTCCCAGAGGTGTTTGGATGTGTGAGATTTAAATTTACTTTAAGTGTGAGTATATCATAGGTCCTAAACTGCGACACATTGCTCTGAAGTGTGTAATAAGGGGTCAGAATCAATAAAGCCTATACTAAGTGTACACTGTTCTGAGTGAACAGACAGCACAAACATAATGCACACCATCTTCCTCCTAATTTAGTTTTCCTACTGATATTCTTGCAGCTTTAAATATTGACAGGGACTCATAAAGGTTACCACAAAGTATAGACTACATGTACAATTACTGTAATCTTTCTGAGTGACTAGAAAGCACAAAAATGTGATAACATAAGAATTTTATTTAACACATATGGTGTACACTTAGTGTAGGCTTTACTGAATCTGGCCCAAGGAGTTACATTAGGGGTGATCAGAAGTATAAAGTTCAGTCCCAGATTATACAGAGTGTTCCTGTTGTACTCTTAGGGGAAAATTATGAAATGTTACTCCTATTTAAGTGACAGTCTCACACTGGAGTCAGTAGTGAAGACTGAAGCTCCTTAGTTACTGATCCAGGATATTATGGGATGTCACATTAATTATTGGCAGTCCGGTGGGGTATTGGCTGGATGCCACATTTAATTGGTGGCAGTCCACTTGGATATAGTTGTATGCCACAGACATATGATATTCACTGCCCTTCTTTGTAGATCTGTCATTCTGTGAAAGTCCTTGCAAGGCTGGGGGTCTCCGAGGTACTTTGCTGTAGTGTAGTTATGGTCTTACCATTTTTCTAAAAAAAGAAGAAGAATTTTCTACTTTCCTACTGGTGATGCTTCTTCCTAGTCATCCCTGAAACTCCATGCACCTGAGAATTTCTGAAGCCCCAAGTCCTTGAGCATCCCTAAATTCCCATACCCCTGAGCTTTTCTGAATCCCCAACTCCCTGAGCATCCTTTGGATTTACAGGCTTTTTTTATTCTTTGTTCAAACTGAATCTGTCTTGACATTATTATATCAATATCATTCTATTGTTCCCAGCATTCAACTTATCTTATGTAGTTTCTCTTTTTTTAGCACTGAATCTAAGCTGTCATATATCTGACCAGTAATTGTAGGTTCCTTCTTTTCCTATCCTCCTACATTGTACATTGATACTACTGCAGTTCTTAGTGTTACCTAAAGATATTATTCATCTCCTCTACAATACCACAGATGTCAATATTAAGGAACAAGTGTCCTATAAGTAAACCTTGTCGTGTATCATTCATAACTTTTCTTCACTGCAGAGTCCATTAACTTTTTGAATTCTATTAGTCATTGCCAACTTTCAGATCACTATTTTGTGTAAGCAGTGGAAGGAAGGAAAGAAGGAAGGGCACAGCACGTGTCTTCAATGCATGTTTGTCTTTTCGGCTTTTTCCCAGTTAGGGGTCGCCACAGTGGAACTCCAGTCCGCTAATGATTGGCAGTAGATTTTTTTTTTATGGTGCTGAGTTGCCAGCCTGATGTCCAACCTTCAGTGAAGGCACGCCCATTCACGCATGTCTTTCGGAGGCCACTCGATCGCGGGGGGGGGGACATGCAGACTCCACACAGAAGGCGTGTCTTCAATGCATGAGGGTATTAACAGAATTTCAGATCATGGAATAAGTTTTAAAAAAGCAAAAGATAACAGAAGGGGACAGAATAAAAGGGGAAATAGAAAAATATATAGCTAGTATATATGAATATAACAGTGCTTCCCTAAAGCATTTCTGTTTTGAAGAATACAACCTAGGAGCAATATACACTGCAGCAGCATTCCACACAAGCACACAGCAAACTATCCTATGCTGATGCTATTAAAAAGTTCCGCCTAAGTCTCCAAGACTGAGTAAATCTAGGGCATAGTATAACTGAAACACTACAACACCTATTAGCACTAGCATAGTAAAGAGTCAGTAGGCAATAAATCTCTAGAAAACTATTACATCGACAACCTTCTAACAAAAGCACAGTAGTGCTTACTGACTCCATTGTCACACACATGACAACTCACACAAGGCTGGACAAAGAGAGAGTGACAGTGAGTTGCCTTTCAGCAGCCAAGATCTCCAAATTATTAAAGATCCTTAATCCAGACAAATACAATTATGATATAGTAGTCGTCTGTGTGGGTGTGAATGACCTGTCATGTAAAACCCTGAAGGATATGCTGAAAAACATTACAGAGCTTTAATTAATTTTACAAATGCAAGTAAGACCATGGTTCTGAGCGGAATCCTTCCTTTCCTCTCCTCAAATGATGCCAAAGTGTAGGAAAAAGATGATTCTCTTCAACAATTAGCTGCATACTTAGTGTCATTCCGGGAGGGGGATCCTGTATGTCTCTTCATGGGAGGAGATGCTAGACAGTTGTGCTTTCTTTGTCAGTAATAGCTTGCACCTCTCATTCCAAGGCTTTTGCATACTGGCTAAAGACTTTGATGCCCACAAATTGTCTTTTTAAAGCAGAGTCCAGACAATCCCATCCTAATAAAAACAAATCAAGCACCACTGGACCAGACCACAAAAAGGTGTCTCTGCTCAGCACCAGGAGTCTGAATGGCAAATTGCCTGATCTTGAGGTTCTACTGCATTTGGAGTACATACATGCTTGTTAGTACAGAAACATGGTTTAAAAGTACTGAAAGCATTCCATGTATACCAGGACTTTGTGCTTTCCATACCTTTTGGCACAATAATAACCACAGTGCAGTATCTATATATATTAAAGGCCATAATGCTTCTAGGCAGTTCACTAAAGACCCCAAAACTGAACTGAATTAAAACTAAGTTGCACTAAATAGGACCAACTATCAGATTGCAGCATGTTACAGGATCCCGTCTATGCTTCCAGGAAACTATGTTAGGTTCCTAACTACAATGAATGAGCTTCAAATTAACAGGAATTCCATTATTCAAGGAGATTTTAACTACCCAATGATAAACCAGGATGCTTGTACCTCAACTGTAGGTTATGAGCAAAAATTCCTTTATTTCATGAACAAAATCTTCCTAAACCAAATTGTCGAGAAGCCCACTAGAGGACAAAATATTCTAGACCTGGTCCTTGTCAACATAGCATCTATATGCACTATCCCCTTGGTACTCCCTTCCCAGTTAAAGTCAATCACAGGCCAGTAACCTTTTCATTAAAATCTTCAAATAGCTATATACAAATATTGCTTCAAATCTACCAATCTTCTAAAATGTTATGATAAAGTCTCAAAATTCACATTTGACTCTATGTACCAAGACACTGGCACAGCTAGCAGTTATGCAAACAAATAATGCACACCTGGTAAACAAACTGATTTGGTGGCCTCTACCAGACCCAAATAAAATGGGAAATTTAAAAGTAAACCAGCCTGGACTCACCTATATAAATAAAAAATACAATAAAAGAAAAAAAAGCTTCTTTATACAGCAAAACAAAAAAAGAAACCTCAAATCAAGGTTAACATTAAAAAGTTATCAAAGGTACTAATAAACACTATTAGGAAGCAAAGACATCCCATGAACTTAGACTAGTGTTGAAAACTAAAGACAGATACACATCTTTCTTTAGTGATGTTAGGAAATTAAAGGATAACACTCAACATTCCTCAGAACTTATCCAAAATGGCTCTATCTACTCAGATCCTGTAGATGTAGCTAACAAATTCAGTGCAAATTTCCCATCTAGAACAACCATACAAAGCCCACATATACCCAAGAATCTTAACCCCCCCCCCCATCATAACCAAAGAACACTTGCTAAAAGTGCTCTCTAAAATGAGAAATACATCATCGATGGGGCTTGGTAATATATCCAGCTGCCTGATAAACAGTACAAAACATGCCCTAGTGGACCCATTCCTATTACTATTCAACCTGAGCTTAGCCACTGCTTTTGGGCATGAGGTATGGTGCATAGCTGTTGTGATGCCACTTCTCAAAGGCAGACCTACCACAGGCCATTGCAACTACAGACCTATTAGCCTGACGACTCTTAGCTGCAAAGCCATGGAGCATATCATAACTGACCTAATTAACTATGATATAAAAAAGCGTATAAGATTTGACCCCCAACAGTTTGGTTTGCTAATGGGTAAATCCTGAATAATGAATCTGGTCAGCTTCTTTGACAGTATAATATAAGCCATGGACAGTGGTCAGGCTGTCTATGTTGCATACTTTGACTTAGATAAAGCAAATGACACCATACCACATGCTAGGATAATAAACTAGCTCTATTTTGATCCATATGTATTTAAGTGGCTACCAACCTGGCTAAGGGATAGAACCCCTGTAGTGAGGGTGGCAGGTGAATCCTCAAGTAACATGAAAGTAACCAGTGGTGTCCCTCAGGGCTTCATGATGGGACACTCCTATTCAACATCTACTTTGCACATCTCTAAATTACAAATGTGGCTGTCCGGCTAACCACATTTGTGGATAACTGCAAACTTGATATCATCCTCAAGTCCCTCTCTGATACACAGAAGCTCCAACTTCAGCTCACATATGTCAATGACTGGTGCTCAAAACATGGGAGAAAAATTCAGTGGCATTTCTGTAATTTTTTGACACAAACCAAAGATCTACATGAAAAGATGGCTTCTATTCCTTACATAAAGAATGATTTGAGCATTCAGATGTGCATATTAAGCACACCTGGTGGCAAAACACTTCTTTCGCCATCGGAGATCCAATGTTTGACAATAAAAATCTTCAAATTATGCTTGGGCAGACCATGTCAAGAACTGGTCAGTAAAGGGCTAATTGTCTCAACAAGAAAGATCTCTTCACATCAGAACAAAATAGGTGAAAACAGTTCACAGGGGTTTGATAGACATTCAAGATATTTTTCAGTCAAAATATTGACAGTTTAGAATAACATCTTTCATGAATAAACAAAGAGGAACTTCAAGAAGGCAATCAAAATCTGGGAAACAGCCTTACAATTTAACCTGCATATTTCAGCACTCTATGTCCCAGGTTTATAAAATGAGTTGTCAGCTGTACTAAGTGGAAAGATAACATTAGCTTATAAGTGAAAACTGGATCCATGTAGCTTTAAAGAGATGGTACAAATGTGGGGCCTTCCAGAAGTTGACTTGTTTGCCACATTTCACAATACTCAAGTCAAGACAGGTTTATGTTTTTTCTTTCAGTTGACTTGTATGTTAATGCATGATTTCCCACTTCCTCCGCTAATTAAAATGTTACTGCTAAAGCCAAACAAAACAAATCCAGTTTGACAGAGACAACCCCTTACTGACAAGATAACCACATTAGCACTAGCACACTTTATCCACCATAGTCATTACCTCAACACAGATCCTTACTGGGACAACAGCTAAAGAAGATTCTGTATCCTAGTCTAGAATTCTTGGTCTTATGGCACAAGATATACAAACCTGATTCTTAAAATTAACTATTTAAAATTCCTAACAGTAACTATTTTTCCTCGCAGGTGTTACATATCTTAAATGAGGCAAAGAGACCTAACACAAAAAATTAAAACATTCAGAAGTAGAAGAGATTTATTTCCTGGACAGTTATACGATGTTTGGATTTTCTACATTTTTGTAAGAAGTTCCTTTGTTACTGCCAGTACTGAGCATTCATCCAGGTAGGGGACAATTGTTACGTTGGTCTTAATGAGATGTGGAAATACTGGAGCTACATATTTGGTAAATACTGTTTGGGTTTTTGAATAGCACAAATAACAGAGATGAAAAACCAAAACAGATGTCCTATCTGGTATCTAAGATAAGACAAGCTGTCATTTTGATGCACTGATTTAATCTGAGATAAGAGAAGCTGTCACTGGAATGAACCATTTTCCATCTTCCACCCTTAATGCACCCACACAAAAGCTTTGCTCTATGAAAGGAATCACATTTTTCAGCTACTATCTTGAAAGTCTCCATTCACAAACATATTCAGACTAGATACATCTGGAACTGGTCTTGAGGTAGAATAGAAACTTTTCCCGCTCTGACTGGCTGAAACTTTCTGGGCAGCACTGTACGCCAAAAGTTTATCCATCAACTAAAGTGATAGATGAGCCTTCTGAAATGGAATTTGTGATGTTAACTGGACATTAGGCTTATGAATAAATTCTGTGATATAATACAGATGATTTTTTTTTTTTGCAGTTATCTGTTACTAGGTAGAGAGATAACTCTGAAACATCTTTTTAGATTGTTTAGTCTCCCCTGGACCTGCCTGATGGCTCCTTTACCTTCACCAAACTATTAACATCTGTTCCTTTGGGATTGACAGTCAGGCATCCTCAGGCTAGGTGAGAGTCTTACAACCATTTTGTTCCTGTCCAATTATCCTTAGTCCATTTGTTACCCGTCGGGTGGGGGACAGGTGTTAGGAAATGGAACAGTTTTCAGGTTTAGAAGAGTGACCAGTTACTGTTTGTCTCTTTCTCATGCATGCTCAGCTAGCATTTCCTGTAAGTGGGATGTGCAGTGATCATTAGTGTTGTGCTGGCACTTGCTACTGTAAGGGGAATTAGCCAGTAGGACAGACCCCATCCATTCACAGCCATGGGCCACAAGCAGCTTTCTTGGTCTCCACCAGGAAATCATGGTTTGTATGTGCATCCCAAGCTTGTTGTTGTCCATTGAGGACACCAAGAACCATCTCCATCTCCAACTCCATTTTGACTATTATTTGGCTTATTTTGGCTCCATTTCCTCTTGGAACTGATATCTCAAAACTGGGTATTATATCATACAAGATTAAGGAAGGCAGTTTTGATATATTAGTCAGTACATTTACATCTTTTGGGAAGTCATTTGTAATCTAGCAGCCTATTCTAAATTTGAAATATGTTTGTAGGTAAAAATGTCAAGGTAGTGGTGCAGCAGTTAGCATTGCTGCCTCACAGCAAGAGGTTCTCCAGTTCGATTCCTAACTGGGGTACCTTCTTTACGGAGTCTACAAGTCCTCCCTGTGGTCACATGGGTTTCCTCTGGGAGCTCTGGTTTCCTCCCACATCCCAAAGACATGGTGCAGGTGGATTGGACACTCTAAATTTGCATTAGGTGTGAGTGTGAGTGTGTGTGTGTGTGTGTGTGTGCGTGCCTTCTGTGGAAGGTTGGGTGCTGGGCTGGCAACTCAGCACCATAAAACTCCACTGTCAATCATTCTGCGGACCATTCCACCGTGGTGACCCCTAATGGGAAAAAAAAGCCGAAAGGAGAAGAAGGTAAGAATATCAAGCTTACAACCTATTGGCTCTTGAAAAGCTTTATTGCAGCAACCTCATGCTGACATTTTCAAGTTCCTATATACAGTGTATATAAAAAGTGTACACACCCCTGTTAAAATGCCAAGCTTTTGTGATATAAAAAATGAGATTACAATTAATCATTTCAAAACTTTTCCCACCTTTAATGTGACCTATAACCTGTACAATTCAATTGAAGAACAAACAAATCTGTTAGAGGAAAAATACAAAAAATAAAAAACATACAATACACTGGTTGCATAAGTGTGCACACCCTTAAACTTATGCACTGCTGTGTGTGCACACCCATAAACTAATAGTTTGTTGAAGCACCTTTTGATTTAATTACAGCATTCAGTCTTCTTGGGTACACACCTGCCATCAATTAAAGAGACTCTGATTAACCCCAAATACCGCATATAAAATATATTATATAGTTAACTGTTTTGCTGTTGTGGGCGACCAAACTCAACCTCCTGGCTGTACTGTAGGTGCATTTGAACAATGAATAAATGAATAAAATTCTTAATTAACATTCTACTATCACCCCATCCATCCCCTTCTACCATTCTCTACCTGTCTCATGTCCTCTTGAATGTATCCACAGATTCTCTCTTTTGACCACCCTTTCAGGTAGTTTACTATATAATTTCATTGCCCACTATATTTGGTAGGTATTAAAAATCTTTACTGAAAGATTAAACTTGCCCACAACTAGAGCTGTCAAGTGTATCAGGTTTATGTTTTCTGCAGTCACACATTTATCTGTTTTTTTTAAGTTCTCTAGCTACCTTTCAATATACTGCATATGCATCTACTCATGCAATTATTAGCTGTCTGCACATTTTTATCTGTGCAGCTGCCTATCCAGATATCAGTTATAATTATATAAATGTCAGTGTATTTATCTTATGCCCATCTGACATATGGGAAGAGTACCTACATGTGCTGGTGACCCAGAAAACAGTAGTGATTGGACAGCATCATGGTCACATGGTGTGGAGAAAGATTGAGTGGCTAACAGCAACTTTTTTTCCTGGGGATGAACACTGTGGGCCACATGTGATGCATGAATACTCCCTGACACAGACCAAGAGCAGACAAAGAACTAAGCAGCCTTTATCACTAGCACAAGAGCAGAAGGGTGCTTATAATACATGCCCCTTCTTTATTGGATTCTAATAAGCTAAACACAAGCATTGGTTGTTCTAATCTACAGTAAAAGAGTATCATCTAAGAAAGTCTAACACAAAAATAAAAATTGGTTACCACAAATCATGGAGTGACAAAACATGTAAAACTGTTGTCTTCTTAATGTGCACATATGGTGATAAGCATCACCAGCAGCATTACACAACCAGAAAGTAGTAAAGTACAGAGCATTAAAATGTTATTGACCTTGTAACAAATGAGTTGCCACTTTGAATCCCACCACTTCCAACCAATATACCACCTATATAACTGAGGAATAGAGGCTACAGTCCTTTGTTCTGCTCTTCTGCCCTAAATAGGTCTGCTGGCTACCACGGGATGTTTTCTGAGTCACACCACTGATAACCAACAGGTTTAAAACATGCACATAGATCTAGCTTAACAAACAGTTCACCAAATGCAACATGGATAAATACCATAGATTCCAACATCCACACCCAGGAGGCACTACACAGTAGCTACTAACAGAGCTGAGTCTTTAGCGTTCTACCACAGCCCCCCTTTTCACCTCTGTTTCTATGAACCACTATGTCTCCCAGAAATCATTACTTATTTGTTTCAAATTATTACACACACACACACACACACACACACACACACACACACACACACACACACAGGGATAAATCCCTATAGTATAGCTTCCATCGTTGCAAAGTAGTACTTCCACTTCTCTAGATTACTGGGCTACAGACCCTCCAGCTACCATGCCACTCTTGAAATATAGCCAAATAAAATAACAATTAACACAAAATGGTAATGTGTTTTTAAATGGTCTGGATTTTGGAGATACATGCCAGAGCACAGCAGCCTACAGTGCAAACAATACCCCTTCCTCAGTTACTAAATAATGCATGAATAAATAACTGAATACTAGCAACAAGATCATAAAAATTAATAAATAAAAACTTTATTAAGAGGATTAGAGGTATGCTTGACATCTGCGTGATCTGACCTAACAATTGTACCACTACTTGGAAATGCAGGCTATAATCCATCAGCTCTCTTTGGACCATGTTACTTTTTTAACATCACTTACCTGTTAATACAGTCAGGAGTTGCTGTCCATTTTAAAGGCAATGATGAATCCCTTGTTTAGCTCTTCTTCAGCAAGAACGACAAGTCCCTCTTCTTCAACTCTTCTTTGGCACGAACACACAGGTCCTATTTCGGCATGAGAAAACTACATGGGAACGGTCCTTTGGCGCATGTGCACACTGGCATTGAGGTTAAAAGTCGCAGGCGCCAAAAAAAAAATGAAAGAAAATGTTGAATTTGTTCTTAAAAGGTCGTAGGCCGCATGGAAGAGCTCTGAGGGCTGCATGCGGGCCACAGGTTGGACACGTCTGTTAGGGATTTTCCTGATATTTACTCAGTTTCCTGCTGCAGCAAAAGCCATGGTTCACAGAGAGCTTACAAAGCATCAAAGGGATCTCATTGTTGAAAGGTATCAGTCAGGAGAAGGTACAAAAAAATTTCCACAGCATTGGATATACCATGGAACACAGTGAAGACAGTCATCAAAAATTGGAGAAAATATGGGACAACAGTGATGTTGCAAATTACTGAAGTCTCTCCAAAACTGATGAAAAGACAAGACATAAACTGGTCACGGAGGCTGCCAAGAGACCTACAGCAACATGGAAGGAGCTGCAGGAATTTCTGGCAAGTACTGGTTGTGTACTACATGTTACAACAATCTCCCATATTCTCCATATGTCTGGACTATGGGGTAGGGTTGCAAGACGGTAGCCTTTTCTTATACAGAAAAACATCTAGGCACAGGTAAAATTTGCAAAGCAATACAGTAAGTCTCCCAAAAGCATGTGGAAAAATGTGTTATGGTCTGATGAGACCAAGGCTGAACTTTTTGGCCATAATTCCAAAAGATACATTTGGCACAAAAACAACACTTCGCATCACCAAAAGAACGCCATCCCCATGGTGAAGCATGGTGGTGGCAGTATCATGCTTTGGGGTTGATTTTCTTCAGCTGGAACTGAGGCTTTAGTCAAGGTGGAGGGAATTATGAATAGTTCCAAATATCAGTCACTTTTGGCCCAAAACTTTCAGGTGTCTCTAGAAAGCTGAAGATGAAGAGGAATTTCACCTTGCAACATGACAATGACCCCAAGTATACACCTAAATCAACAAAATAATGGCTTCACCAGAAGAAAATTAAAGTTTTGGAATGGCCCAGCCAGAACCCAGGCCTAAATCCAGTAGAAAATCTGTGGTGTGACCTGAAGAGGGCTGTGTTCAAGAGATGCCCTCACAATCTGACAGATTTGGAGCACTTTTGCAAGGAAGAGTGCACAAATATTGCCAAGTCAAGATGTGCCATGCTGATAGACTCCTACCCAAGAAGACTGAATGCTGTAATTAAATCAAAAGGTGCTTCAACCAAGTATTACTTTAAGGGTGTGCACACTTATGCAACCAGCTTATTGTATGTTTTTTTATTTTTTATATTTTTTCTTCTAACAGATTTGTTTGTTTTTTAGTTGAATTGTACAGGTGATAGGTCACATTAAAGGTGAGAAAGGTTTTGAAATGATTTATTGTGGTCTAATTTTTTCATATCACAAAAACCTGGCATTTTAACATGGGTGTGTACACGTTTTATATCCACTGTACATATCAAGATTCATTTTGAAGAAATCTTCACTTCTTTAGATATTTTGCTGCCCCCATCACTGACTGTACTTTACTAGATTTTTCTTCTAAACACTATAGACTCCCTGGACATTTTTTTCTGAGAAACATGGGATTTTCAGTAGAAAATGAAACACAGCTATATATGTGTTATTTTTTCTTCCACACCAAAGGGTAACAAGGTGACACAGACAAATCATTTAGTAAAAACTACAAGCAAGACCCAGCAAAGCTGTATTTATCACTGTGTATTGTCTTAAATCTCCTGTAGTGGAGGCCCATAGGATATATACAAATGGCCGATTTATCTCATACCACTGTCAGCTTCATGACATTTGAATACCCCATGACTTTTTTTTTCTTTTTTTTGTAAGTCTTTTCTGGTGCATTCAGGCTAATAAAGCTTCATTACACTAGCTATAGACATCTTTTTTTCTTTTAGTTCACTAGAATGAAGAATGAACATGCCTACATGGTGGGTTTATTCTTTTTAGTCAAGGAATCCAAACCAGCATCCAAGAGCAGAACATTTTCCTTCCTGATGGTAGATGTGAAGGCACATGCTCACTGTACAGAGTACTACAATGATAATGTCCTGACATGCCCACAGAGTGTGCTACCAAACCATATTTCAGTTACCAAAGAAAGAACATAACAACTGAGATGCTTACATACAGACTAAAACCACACTTTTCTACAACAAAATATCTATCTTTCAGAAATGGTATTAATTATTTAAAAACAGAAGTATTTCTAGTTCAGCAACATACCTTAATTTCCTTGTTTCTGTATTGATTTGCTTCTTACTAGATGCAATATCACTGGTTTCATTATAGTGGCCTACACCAGTAGAACCCTCACTGGTAAAAAGAACAAAAGTGTCTAGTGCTTCAAAGATTTTCTTTGTTTCTTCTGATTCCACAAATGTTTTGTAATGGCTTTCAGCAAAGCTTTCGTGGTAAGAAAATTCAAGGTTCTGCTCATTACCTTAAAGACACAAAACAGTATTTAAACTTTTTGTCATTTTAAAGGTAAATGCATCATAAGCAAAAATAAATAAAAAAATCTAAAAAATGATTGTCATGCTTCAGGAAGCAAAACAACTTAAATTCTTATATTAATAGAAAATCTACTAAACAGCTAAAAAGAAATAATGGAAGAAACGGCAAAACTTTTCCACACATGAAGATCATTCTCCTGGAGCATTGACAAACAGTATTCCAGGGAGGAACAAAAAACGTACTTCATATGAATAATGTAAACCATGTTTTTATTTTCCAGGAAAGTGTATAAAATATTTTGAGGAGTATGTACAAGTATGTGTTCTACCACAAATGGAGTCCGATTTCCCTGAACTCTTTGACACTGAAGCTTAAGCCAGTAATGTTATGAAACAGCCAAAAAATGGCATAATACACTGCCTATGAAAAAAGTAGCTCCTTTAGTGTTTTTTATTTTTTATCTTTTTAATATACCCCTTATAAAAAAGACTAGTTTCTTTAGTATTTATGTATTGATTATTATTAATTTATTTATTTACCTAACTAACATCTCAAGTTTGCCTTGTCCTTGCAAGCCTTATTATGTTCATTTGTTTACCACTGAGGGCTTGCTTAGTCCCCATATATCCTTCCAAGGGAAGGGATGCATCTTCCATCTCTAGAGAGAAACTGCCCTATGAGTGCCTCAGCATTAGCAGCCAGTGTACTTAACAGCCAGAATGCAGTGGTTTGCATGTCATTATATATAAAGGTAAGGGATTGATTTTCTGATTGCTTACTTGTTTTACTTAGAACCATGTTCTACTATGCAATGTACCTAAGTAGGTATGTCTTCATGTTAGTATGTGACAGCATGCAGGAAAATATAGTAATGCATGCTGTGCTGCTTGCTTCAGACAGCTAGCTAGCTAAATTCTACTGTTGCTTGGGACATGCACCTGGCTTTCTGAGAGGAAAATCCTTTAGCAGGGGTACCTTCTCCCATCCCAGAGGCCCCAGTGGATGAAACTCTTGGCTGATTAAATGCCACAGGTAACCCTTCTGAACCTGGGCCACTAGATGTATAAATTTCATAGGTGGTGCAGTCTAACATCTAACTTTACATCAGTTAAGCTATCAATCATTCTCTTTTATAGTATTGTATGGAATTGTGTAAAGCATGTATTAAGCAATTCTTTGGTATTCAGCATGAACCTAACTTGTGCACGTTTCAGATATTTCAAAATCTTGATTTACAGTTGGAGTACATTCAAATTAACGTTCTCTGCTTTATAGTAAAGTGTGTGTGTGTGTGTGTGTGTGTGTGTGTGTGTGTGTGTGTGTGTGTGTGTGTGTGTGTGTGTGTGTGTGTGTGTGTGTGAGAGAGATTTCACTGACACTGAAGGTCTCAGGCGTCGAGTGACTCAGATGAATAGACATTGTTGCCAAGGTAAGAGGTCTAGTCAGCAGCAAATAGACTCAGTGTGATGCCTCATTTCCAAATCACCTGTGCTGCTCCTGGGACTGAAAAAGGAGCTAGTAGGGGTGAGAATGGGCAAAATCAATCCCTCCCAAAACATGTATAGTTTGGGATGATACCCGTGTCTATCTGACTCTTAAGGAAAGACCTCATGATCTTGTCCTGATAAATTTCAGTGGTGCTCCATAAGGAACTGGCAGACCTAAGTGAAGGGGTACAATGTGGTTTGGTGGACAATTCTTTCTTCTTCTTTTCTTTTTTCTTGTTCTTTTCTTTATCTGCTCTGTACACTGACGGTGCTTGGCTGTAAGTAGGATAAGATCTTTTAATATTAATATCAGTGGCGGCTGATGACTTCAAATCAAATCAAAAGGGGGCTTGCAGGAGACAGCTGAATGGGTGAGGTCAATGGGGAGGGGCATGGTCAACTAGAAGGGGCAGAGCCATGCTCTATACCACAGAAAATGGGACTTTACTTAAATACGCTGCCCTAGGTGCCAAACCGTCAATATGAGAGTCCAATCAAGACAAAATGAAATGGAAAAGAAAAAAATATTTCAATGCATTGGCTACATGACAGCTTACTTAATATATAGATGGAAACAAAAAGGTTGTGAGGCATGAAAAAATAAATTATTTTTTAAATACATTACTGGAATGCCAGTCAAAATCAAGTATAAAAAAACAAGCAGCACTCAACTCAAACCATTTCTGATTGCACTGCAGTTGTAATTATAATTTATATTCAGCTTTATAAAAGCACCAAGTAACATGCTGAAAGTAACAATCTCTGTGATACCAATTACCCCCACTTGTAAAAATGTTTCTTATCCACAAAAGACCTTCTGCCTGACAACAACTATCTACTTGTTTCATGGGGAAAACATGAAAAAAGTAAAAAATGAACAGCAAACAACAAACAAGCTCAAGATAATCGCTTAAAGAATTACTGCACAGGTTATGGACCACACACAATAGATTGACATTCTGTTTAGTTTATGGGTAAAGCCTGCAAAGATGACTGCAAGTCTCCAACAAATGTAATGAGCTTCTGAAAATACTATAATCCTGTACTTTATTACAAATACTGTCATATACATTTCAATACCTAAGGCTTATACGTTATCTAGTTATGTAAATATCCTCTGGATGGCAACAACAAAAAGGCTTTCAATGTTGATAATTCTTTAACAGTATGCTTATTAAAGCTTACTTGCATCTTACAATCTCAGAAAAGCTTACCTGATGGTCAGTAAAGCATTGCTACTTAAACAAAGAGCAACAGGCACTCCAACAACATGCATTCTCTGAATAATAAGAAGCATAAATCAACAGTATAAAAATATGACAGAAAACCAGAACATTCTACAAAATCAAGGACAGATGAAAAGCCATTGTAGTACTTGTGTCTACCATGGATGGGGGATACTTTGCACATTTACACTGCATAACTGCTCCGTGCCTTGCTTGGACACATCCAGAGTCACTATATGGGGGAGTGGGGTATAACAAGTATGTTTCAATTTGAAATGTCTCTGGCTGATGGTGATAGCCCTGACACGTTTGTCATACTCTGAACCTCAGAGCAAGAAATCTAGAAAAAGCCATAAATAGAAGTGGGACAAAGGCCCAAAAATAAGGACAATTTTTAAATATTGTTCTTATAAACTTAGAAAGATAACAGAATAGTAGGTCTTGCATTAGTATGAATTTTCTGAAGGATATGAAATCTGAAACTCAAATATCTGTCATTATTTACAACTTCAGTCTTTAATGATTTGCCACTAATTTGCCAGAAAACCACAATTTTATGAAAAACGGACCAAAAATGTGATGCAAAAATATAAAATAGCCACACAATACAGCTGGTAACTTGTCAAAGAAGGGACACGTTTTTAATATTAGTACTAGTATTAATTTGAGCAGCTGACAAAATAAGAAAATCTACATGCATTTCTAAAGTAAAAGTAATCTGTAACTCTGATCATTACAATTATTTATTAATTGTAAACCCTCCATGTTTCTTCCAAAATTGCCATTTTGCAGAAGGATTATTAGGGGAGAGCAACATTTTGAGCCAAAATAGGGGACAGTTGAAAAGTTTGGATATACCTAATTCTATAAAGCGATTTATTTGTGCATACCTCTCCACCTCAATGCAGGAAATCTGGACAAGGCCAAATATATTGGGGGAACAAACAAACAGCACTAAAAATTGCTCGTATAAACTTAGTTGATAGAATAACAGGTCTTGCTTTAGCATGCATTTTCCTAAAGGGTATGAAGTCTGAAACTCCATGTCTGTCATTATTAAGTGACTCCATTCCTAAATGATTTGCCATAAAACCAGAAATGTTATGAGGAACAAACCAAAAATAATAAGAAAAAAATCTATTCATTCTGTGAAAATCTGGACAGTTGAGAGGTATAGTTCAGCCGGGAGAATTGTGTGGCAGAAACCCTACATGATGGACTTAGCTCCCTAGATGTGGACAGTAAGTAGCCCCCCCCCCAAAAAAAAAACGAAGATCTAAGAAAAGTAATTACTTCAATCAGGCATCATCTTTTTCAATAGCATTCAGACTCAATTAATGAAAATATTCAGCAACTAAAAAAGTTTGTGCTTGTACACAGTCGATTTAACTGGTTCCTAATTGAACACATCCAACCAAGAACTGGTAGGGGGCATACCTGAGCTGATCAGATAATCAATAAACACATTCCTGATTGCATTAAATTATATTCCTTGTATAATACAGTATAGTTGTTAGAGGGTGTTTTAAATTTATTGTTTTGAACATTTTTTCCAGTAAACAATGAAACAAAATGCATGCACCAGTAATAACAAAACTGCCCAATTCAGAACATTTCCATCATAAAAGTCTACTCAAACTTCTGCAATGCACCAGTATCAGTAAATATGCACAATCTCCGCAGAAGTAAAAGTCATCTAAATAATTCCACATTAAAGAGATCTGTAACTAATGAAGAGGTTGCTGCTAGCAAACAACTTTATATTTCATTGTTCCATATTCAGAAAGTACCTGTTGCCCTTGAGGAATACATTGCCTATGTTACATTAAAAAAAGATAAGCTAGTAATATTGCAGGAATGGCTGGCAAACTGATAACAGGTTCATAGTTACTAGGTATCTCCACAAAAGAGGACATTCTCAGGACTGCAGCATCCACCCCCTTTAAAAGTACAACACAGTACAGTATCAGCAATGCATTTAAATACTGTGGGAGTACAACTCACAGCCTTCTGCATCAAAAGCAAGCATTCAAACTGTTATGCTATTAACAATGCAAGCAGACTCAGCATAAGCAGCACTAAACTTCTCTTCATCTGAAGCTCTCAGCTCCTTGTAAAATACACTCAACACTCAACTGTATCTCTCAACTTCTGGAAAAAGCCAATTTTTTTTTTTTTGGGGGGGGGGCAAAAGCCCAAAAAACAGGGACACATTTTAAACATTGCTTGTATAATCTTGGAAAGTTGCTAGAATAAACTGTTGTGTTACCACCATGCATTTCACTGCCAAGTCTTGAACCAAGGACCCTGTGCACTACAATCAGAGCAACATACCACTATGCCAAATCAGATGTTTCTTGAAAGATGGGAATTCTCAAACTTAAATGGCTATCATTTAGTGAATTCAGTTCTCACCGTAGCTCTCAGCCTCTTAGCACAAATAAATGTAAAAAAATGTCCAAACAACCACAAAAGAAGCCCGCAACACAGCTGGAAACACAGAAGAATTTATTTTCCTTTGTGGTTGTTTGGGCAATTTTTTACGTTTATTAGTGACTTATTATTGCCTTCATCTTCCTCTTAGCACAAAGCCAATAATGGGGGAATGCAGCCCCAAAAATAGAGACAATTTTCAAATATTGATCTTATAAACTTAGGAAATTGCTAGAATAAAAGGTTGAAGTCTGAAATTCAAATGTCTGTCATTCACTGATTACAAAAATCCAGAAACCCACAGATTTTATGAGGAACAGAACAGGACAAAAAATATGAAACAAAAATCTCAACAGTTTTCACAAGTGGTGATTGTTAGGGAATTCAGGCTCTTGTTACCTGTACCCAAGGTACAGAGTTTGAGCCTGAGTAACTCTAGCCACCAGGTATATTTAACTGGGGCATTTTTCACACAGGGTCTATATTAGAACACCGAATGGTCAAAATGTCAAGTGTTCTAATATCGAACCCTATGAATCGAAAATTTAAAACATTGAACATACAGAACAGCAATTTTTTTCCTAGGGAAAAAATTCTCTGTTCCAAAACACAACACAAGCACACCAAACAAATAGCAATCCACACACATACACCTAAACTCTTATACCTAACCCTACACTAAACTATACATACACCACTAACTATCCACTTACCTTAACCCAAACCCTAACCCTAAGGTCCGTCACTATCGTAGAGTCACCTCACCCATGCCCTAACCCTAACTCACCTACCCTGCCCTAACCCTCACATCCACACAATCATACACTTACCTGACCTGCACCCTAACCCTAACTCACCTAACCCACCCTAAGCCTCATGTCCACACAATTGCACACTTACCTGAACTCGACCAGTAACTTTCCACCACATTGATGAAAACACTGAAGCAACAGAAATGGACAACCAAATTCTTTCCCTAGGAAAAAATGTGGTTTTCTGTTTCTTCGATATTTTTAGCCTTCGCTGAAAATGGGTCGATATTAGAACACTCGAAATTTTGAACGTTCGGTGTTCTAATATAGACCCTTCACACACACACACACACACACACACACACACACACACACACACACACACACACACACACACACACACACACACCTCCCTGAGAGACAGTACCTGTATATTCTTCTCTTGTAGTAGCATCCTTTCCCTTAGAGTATATTCCTTGTAGCAAATGGAGCGCCAAATACAAATCCCCTTCCCTGGGCATCAGTGTACAGATACGTCTCTTTGTAATCCGGACTGGTGAAATGGCAGTCCAGATGAGCATGCATGCACAGTTCTGATCCGGATTGGTTAAACAGCAGTCCAGATAGGAACTCGTTGATCACGAATGCTCAGTTCTGGGACTTGCAGCTATCTTCATTGTATAGCTGGGGGGGCTGCAGTCCAATAGCATGAGCTGCCACTGATTAATATTACTTTATTTCTATGGTCCACAAGTGACTGAGAGCTAAAGGCATTACAGGTGCAAAATCTGCCTCCAGATGCACCGACGCTGGGCACACAACACAAAGGTTGTGGGTAACTTGCAGCAGCATTTTGTGGCTGCACTTGAACTTTTCCATAATAACAACTCAACCAAGTATACCACTATAACAATGAAACATAAATATTATTCCATCTCCTTAACCTAGTATTCTTTCATTATTTAAGTGTGTTCTATATATAAACACAATTAACATATAAGTTTAAGTTTAAAGTTAAACAACTGTACATTGTAGAATCATTAATATCCATTTTATCCATTCATAACTAATTCATTTCTAACATTCTATTTCATATTGTATAAGCTTACATATGTATATATTTTAATGCTGAGTCTATAATAATTTTAAATGCAATTTTAAATGCATTTTCAAACACATCTCAAATACATTTTCATAAATATAACATTTTAATAATTTTTTCTATTTAAATTAGTTTAGATTACATTTTATTCTTATTCTTGTGCTTCTGGTCATGTACTTAACTAGTTCATATCTTAAATGCCTTCACATGATGTTGTCTTATAGTTAGACAGAGACATTTATACACCACATATCTCATATTATATTAGTTTGATATTATAAAGCATGTATAATTGTAAACAACATATGAATTGACCAGTATTTATTCACATATTTATATATACACCTATTTATATACCTTCCTATTTATACATTTTGTCATTTATTTATTCATTCATTTATTTATTTATTTATTTTTATATTTATACATATTTATACACATATACATGTGCATCTACGTGTTTATTATTATAAAATATCTGCATTTTTTACCTAAATTTCACAAATCACAGAATTTTATTAATAAATATCATACATCTTCGCACAGAACATATGTTTTATTTATTTATTCATCTATTTATTTGATAAGCATTTTGCCTTAATTGCGTTTATATATGTTTATATTATTAAGGAAATAATAAATGACACAGTACTGTCTGACTTTGAACGACACTGCTTAAATCTAAGGTCTTTTGGAAATGTCTGATCATGTTATTCTGTCTAATTGATTAATTGTTCTAACGAACCAATTATTTATTTTAAGTTTGGCGCCTTTTTACTATTCTTTCCTATATAAACTGAAGTTTTAAATGTTAATGTATTGTCTGATGAAGCGTAGTAGTTGCTACGCGAAAGCGCTCACATCTAAATAAATGTTCTTTTTTGCTGAATCTATCCTGGTCTACGGTCAAGTTTATATTGAAAATTGATGCTGATCTATTTCATTTTATTTTGGTGACATTGGACTGTTTGTTGAATACTCCAGCTGCTTCCAACTGTTTCGTGGTGAGAGAGCCTGGTTTTTACTGCTTTTTTATTATAACAATGAAACAGCTATAAACACTACTAAGCAATCAGCTTGAATACCAAGAAACACTGGTCAAAAGTTATGAGATATAGGAGCGAAAGAAAAATAAAAACAAATTGTTACTTACGTATTATCGCAACCAGATTTAGAAGTCGCACTAATTCATAATGTTATTGCTGATGAAGCTCACATATATATTATTGGTAGCTCATTTTTAAGATGTACTTCATTTAAGTGCAAAGAGACATGGTTAAATGAAATAAACAAGGACAGTTTAATGGCGTGTGTCATATGCCATTTAAGGGGAATTATCAACATGGGATACATACTCACTCCAGGCCTCGGGTGTCTTTTGTTATGGTACTGCAATAGTTTTCAGGGTAGAGGCAGTGCTGGGAGGTGTCTCTTTTTTAAGGTACTTTTTACAGTGTGGTCAGAAGTTGTCAACTTCAGTAGTTTCATTTACATGTTTTTCCAGTTTCTCTTTAGACTGCTTGGATTGTCGTACGTTCTGCACGTTTGTTAAATGCCTTTTTTTAAACCTATGAAAATGAGAGGTGCATCCATTTTTCTTATGCTAGGGCTGTTGCATAATTTTTAGAATAATGCTTCTCATCCCCAAGTAAAAATAAGGAGTGATCTATTGCTGAAACTTTAAAGCACAGTTACCACTTAAATGACAGCAGTTTAAGTACACTGTACCAAATGCAGACTTACAATTGGGCTGATATGCATGGGTAACTGCAGCTACTCATGTCCACTATTACAGCAAAATACCAAAAAAATTTTTGCACAAATCATGTTTTTTTTTTACCAAAAGAAGATGGTCAGAAATGCATATGTGAGCAAGCACATTAATCACAAGTCTAATTAGCTGCTGTTACGGCCAAGCTGGTACTGTATGCCTTAACAAAATTTTCCATTCAGTCATGGCACTAAAGGATGCTACCTATGAATAGGAATTTTCCCATTATTCCTGTTCCTATTTCAGGACCAATGTGATACAAGAGTAATTTGGAATTTACACACCCTTCTCACCATAAGATAAAGTAGTCTTGCGATAAAATTACGAATTAGGGCGACATCTGGTTGCAGTAATACGTAAGTACCAAAACATTTTTTTCACAAAGGAGTTGAGGATAGTAAAGGCAAAAGCTATTCAAAATGAAACTAGATACATAGACAGACAGCTAGATAGATATAGATATACCCCGGGATTCATGAACCTTGTGCCAGGCGCCAGCATAGCGTCGGCGTTATAAAGCCAAATATGGCCACCAAGTGATTCAGGTATGAAGCAATCCCACGTGCACTACCGGCGTGCGCCGGACCTGCGCCGCCCCCGGCGTAGGTATGCTAATCACACTGTGTGCGGTATTGCACCATGCAAATGAAGGCAAATAGCGATCCACGAAGTGGGGCATGCGTAGCGTAAGGGCACGGCAATGTAAACCGAAAAAAACGGTTTACATTTACCCAAACATGACCAAGGAGTAACGGAAGGCTGTCAACGTCAGGTATCATACAGGTGCAATATGCCAATGGCGAAAGGCACCGAGAATGTCCAAAGAAAACATGCACAAACTATAAATAATGATAAAAATGTCATGTACGTAGAAACCACAGCAGAACCCCCGGATATGTGTACAGAAGGTGCAAAGCAATGAAATAATATGACAATGTCCTAAAAGAGCTGTATAATACACATCAGCTGTACAGCCACCACACACCATACTATGTATGGAAAGCCTCAACCCCAGCGCAAGGGTTGTCAAGGAGTGGTGACAGTGTTTGGCGCCGTAACCATGTATTAGCAGTCAATGCCATGCAAATGAGGCAGATAATAGTGAATCGCAAAGCTGGCGGTGTAAGGATGGAGCAAGCGGCAGTGGTACTACACCGAGGAGTGGCCTACGAGATACATGTCAATCGCAGAGGGGTGTGCCACTGTAGGAGGAAGCATATTGGAGGCCAGCAAACCTGGGCTGTACAATACACATCACAGCAGCAGGACCGCGTGTGAGGAAATAGATGCGCTGAGAGTACATAATGCGCACAGATGCATGTGCACGAGGATGTCTACGTTCCCCAACTCAGTCATGTGACGGCCTCCTCGTCAACAACCACGGATATAGGAAGGTAATGCGGAGAATATGAGGAAATGCGGAAGCAGTGTAATTGGAGCCGTAATGAGCAATCAACACCAATCAATCCAGGAAGGGCAAACGGCAGCTGACAACTCTGCATGCAGACTCCTGCATAACGGGAAAGGGAGGCATATGAATGCAAAGATAGTAGGGGATGTAGTAGAAATGCAAAGAGCAAAGAACCGAAATAGCACAGCCAAGTACAGAGGTAGCATAACTGCGGCTGCAGATAAAATGCATCATATGCCATGTGCCTGCAGGATGCAGTAATGTAAGATGCAAAGCTAAGCCAATGCAGGCAACTGTAATGTAACACTAAAGGCAATACCGTTGCAGTTGCAACCGTAAAACACCGAAAATAATCCATGGATACGGCTGCACAGACACACCCAATGACATCACCGGGTATACAGCACAACAGTATAAAGTGTGAATGCACACAACACACAGCGATTTCCCAAACGCCGCACCGTAGGGTGTAAACACACGGGAACTTTTAAATTGTATATGGTGGCTGCCGCCGTGGCCGTGATGCATAGGTATGTGGCAGAGACAGGCGGAGTTGCGGAGGACGGTGCCGACAACTACCGTAGGCCTCACAGGAGAAGGAGAGTGTTCAGGCCAAGGGTGACCTACCAGGGCTGCAAGACCTGGAGATAGTAGAGCGCTACAGGGTGGACAGGGACACGTTACAGCAAATAGTGGAGCTGTGCCGGCCACGCCTGAGAACAAGACACAACAGAGGGGAGCCCATCCCAGTGGACACAAAGGTATGTGTGAGCTTGCGAATACTGGCTACAGGTACCTTCCAAAGGCCAACCGGGGATATAATGGGTATCTCACAGGCATCAGCATCTAGGGTACTACACCAGTTCCTGGATGCCATGTTACGACATGCCCATGAGTATATAAACTTCCCCAGATCTCAGGAGGAGTTGGCTAGCAATATGCGCCGCTTCCACCGTGTGGCACAATACCCGGAGGTACTGGGTGCGATCGACTGTACGCACATAGAAATCAAGTCACCGCCCGGGGAGTAGGGTAGACACTACATAAACCGCAAGGGATACCCCTCCATCAATTGCCAGGTCGTGTGCAATGCACAGGGCATTATCATGGATGTGTGTGCTGGCAGCCCTGGAAGCTACCACGACTCCCATATCTGGCATGCCTCACAGCTGTATCAGGTATTCGCCAGGGGGGACATCACACAAGGTCACCTTGTGGGGGATGCTGGCTATGCACTGGAGCAGTGGCTGATGACACCCATCAGAAATGCACACACACACATGCAAGAACGCCATAATGAGGCACACGCACAAACCAGAATAATCATAGAGCGTGTGTTTGGGATGTTGAAATCACGGTTCCGGTGCTTGGATACATCCGCTGGAGCCTTGCAGTACTCTCCAGGCACATGTGCCCACATATTCATAGTATGTTGTATGCTACACAATATGATTCTGCGGAAACAGCTGCTGCAGGGACATAATGGTGTAGGGCCACCAAGCCCGCCACAACTGCCAAGGCAAGCACAGGCACAGGGCGTTCAGCACCATGAACACGCTGTGCCAGCCCCAGTAGGTAGACGGAGGCGTACCCAATATGCCTACGCCCTGGCAAAGAGGGAACGCATAGCACATACTTTGACAGCGTAGGCCCCATGGACTGACACCTCCTTACCTGCACACACAGTGAAATGGACGCCACACAAACATGTCCGCCCGTAATGTGTACCGTATGGCGGACCTATGTGTGACTCCAACAAAGGCAGGACCCAAACACTGCACACCCAATAGCCAGCAGAGCATGGAACGCCAAAACCTCACCGCACGCGGGTTCTACAGCACACGGCGTAGCCGTATGCTGCCACTATCGCCGCAAGTCGACCACATATGTACTTATGTGCATACACAGATACGGAAATAGATATCAGTACACATGTAGAAATATATGTACACATACACAGATATAAAGTACAACAGGTTAATATGGAACCCAGGGATGCAAGTTCACAGATAAGTAAGACGCGAAATCTCCACATAGTAAACACAGTGACCGACAACCCGATCATCCGGGAGGGTGGGCAGAGCAGGGAACGCCAGCCATGGAAATGTCAACCTGCATCAATACATATCTGCGTGTCGGGATGATCACCAGTCCACGTTACAGTAACGGGATATGTGCGTGTCATATCCATAGGATATGAGTGCGGAGGTACACGCCGCCGCGATGCGCCAACGTAGGTATTGTGTGCAACCGTCGGTGCGAAGCGGCAAGCATACCAGATTACCAGTCAAGTGTACGTCATTATGAGGAACGCACCTCATTTGGGGTCTAAAACAGTTCATGTTCCTCGCAGTTCCTCAAAGTTCCACATTGAAAATGTCTGTCAAACATTCATTGTTAGGAATGTATTTAAATGACATCCTGGTAAATAGAAATTAATCATAGTAATTCATTAAAGGTTCTTCATTGTAAGTAAATCAGCATATTTTAACCATCCTATGACCTACTTAGCTGAAGTTGTTAGTATGCCATTAGTATGTGTTCCACATTATGCCCATTTGTACCACATTAGTAATGTGTGTGTTCCTCATTTTGGAAATGGAAGGTTGAGAGCCATGGCGGCAATATGTGTATGTGTGAGGTGAGGTTGTCGTGTGTTCCGCTGTGTGTGTGTAATGTGTGTGCCACTGTAAAATGTGTATGTAGGTGACATGTCACAGGCGGAGTGTAATAACATGCGTAGGCATACAGTACAGGAACCATAGGCGTATGTACAGCAGTACCCACAAAGTAGTACTGACATCTCCTCAGTGGCTATGCGCGTGGCGACGTAAAACGATGCAAAGCGGAAATGTCCCAGAATGTACCACAGGTCCATAGCCAACAGGAGATGCAAAGGACGCATGTACAAACCATGACCGTATGTATGGCGGCCATATGGTAGACTCAACACGATACGTCGGCAACGTTACACAGCATCAGGCATGTACGGCGAAAATACGAATGTGCTATCCCGGCACCGATCGTGAACACTTACGGTCCCGTAAATACCGCTGTGTGTTCCACGACCGTTAAGTAAGCAAGCGGCACACGAATAGGAGGCTACCGGTAGCATACAGGCCGTCCCAAGTATAGGACCACAATCACCGTAACTATCAGTGACAAAATGCCAATGGATAGTAGGCACGGACGAACATCCGCAGATATATAACCGATGTGAAGGAGGAATACGTGCAGGAAGCACACATGCAGGCGATACCGACACCACGACATCAACAAAACAAACATTCCCAGAACAACAGACAGGTAACCTGCAGCTCCCCAAGCAGGGATGGAGCACACACACAAGCATATCTTGTATGTATAAATGCAAGACCCACACCCCGTACCCGTCACCCACATCCGCAGATATACCCCATCGCACATATCAAAGGGATAACAGGTAAAACCGCAGTAAAAACATACAGGCAGTCAATGACAGTGGCATACCCGCCACAAGCCGCGTGGGAAACACTAGCAGCAGCTGATGCATCCTTGCATCCGTTGTGTACAGGAATATAACAGCTATGTTACACATCTGAATGCACAATGCCATCGACAGACACCGCCAGGACACGGACACCCACATGTCAAACAGAATACCATACCCAACACACACAATCCACGGCTAACACCACAGCGTAATGTACCTGACACCACACATAGCGTATGCAGTCACACAAACATTACACAATACATACCATCCCCACGAAGGTAGTGCAAATAACTAACGGCCACATGGCCTAGTTTCCCGGGTAACGTACGAATGGAGGAGGATCACCAGTGATATGCGCATAAGTACACACTGAGGAACAGCTATTGGCGTGATGAACCCACATGCCTCAGGTGACGATGAATAAAAGGAAGACTCCCTGGATATTCAAACCGTATGTTCATAACGAACACAAACGCTATTGAAAGGAAATACTGAGAGGAAGATATTGACGAATACAGAAGCGAAGGCCGGAAAGGTATGTCGAACCCACGAGATGTACTGATGTGTAACGCATGATACGTATGACTAATCTGCACTGTATGTGAACGATGTGTGTAAGTAAAGATACCTGTCCATTAGGCAGAGAGTGGTGAAAGGTGGTTATGTAATGCTAAGCCGCGGAGCATACCAACGACTGTGGACAACGTGTGCACAGCAGTGGGACAACATGTACACAGACGTGATAACCCAAGGTCCGCCATAGGGATTCCAAACACAGAACAATGCCACCACCCATGCCGATGCTGTCAGTGGATATCGAACAATGAAGCCCCACAGCAGGGGATAGGCCATGTATGTATAGTGTCACAGCACACATGTGCATGGGCATATACCGTTGATGTCATACGGAATGTGCGCACGATGTGCACGTATCCCACGCAGTAGGGGTGACTATGTCAATTATGTGTAATGCAAAGCTGTCATGATGGATATGTTCAGAAATCATAGACAGTATCACAGGCATAGCATGCATGATGGAGGGATGGCCTAATGTTATGTACATAAACAAGATATGTATGGCCTGCACATATGGGACAGTGTAGTAGCAGAATAGGTACCCGAAATGGAGGGAACAGCAAGTAACCATGTCCAAACCTTCCCTAGCAGGTGCAATGTGTGCCACAATGATGTCCGGCAGGGCCGTGTGTAAACACATGTGCAATGTACACAGTAGTGTCACCCCCCCCATGGTAGTGTCCACTGAACGGCAGAAGTGGATGTCAACTGTATGTCTATACAGTACTTCCGCTGTGGTGGTACCATGGGTCTGTGTCACCCTACCAGCAAGGGAGCTATCACATGACTAGTGACACAGTGTGCCCCTGTGGGATGTGCACAGGACCTATGTCCCACAGCACGGTGTGTGTCCAGTCTGTGGATGTCACACAGACGCCGGGCTGAGCAATGTGGCATGTGTGCACACATGCAGGACTGCTCCTCCCACCCTGCCCACTGCAAACGCCATGTAGGAGTACTACATGCATCGGTAATGCGGAGAACATGGCCCATGGCAGAGTAGATTACACCCCTGTGTTAGTGGTATGCAGGTGAGTACAGATGTGTTACATGACTGTCATTTGCATATGTAAACTGTCTGAGCGGCGTAGACGTCACAGCATGACTATACTGCGACATGTAACGTTGTATCCATTGTGTAAGGTACACCACATATGTGTTATTGTAACACTGCCGCGTGTACATGTGTGTATGGCACAGGTACAAGGGCACCCAAGGTATCAGCTAGACATACGGTCCAGAAATGCGTGGTCCTGCACATGTGTACCCACGCCATGGTGGAATATGGCAACCACAGCACCATGTGGGGCATGTGTGTGTACAGCAACCATGTACAACGTGATATGCATGTATAGGGACAGTATCCATGTGATACACACTGCATGACTGTCACTATGCAAAGGTGATGTGTATGCACTATGTGTGATGTAACTGATGCAATGATATCTACATGATATATCTGCCACACTGACACCTGTATGGTTGTTAGCAATATGAGTAGGATGAGCTAGAATGCTGCCAGGTATGTAGATGTGGTATATGTAGGCATGGACAATACTCTGTGACAGCAGGTAGTGTACGTATGCAAATAGTGAGCATGAGGGGCCACATGACTGAGGACTGTGCAATGTCACACGTCCCTGACTTGTTGTAGTTAGCATGATATGCTTGCACCACTGTGTGACCTGTACAGGAGGCACATGGCGTAACATCCTGAGACATAGGGTGCGATGTGATGCTGGATGTGTACATTGGCAATAGCATAAAGTGGAATGGCGCTGAAGGGCAAAGAGCGGATCATGTCTGATGTGATACCCTCTGTACCACCCCAACCACCCATGCAATAGTATGACAGGTGGCCAGCATGGGATGTGGTGTGCTGTGGCGCACAGAAGCCCAACAAGGGTGCCAGTAAAGGCATGCAGGTAGTCAATGAGTGTGTGAAGCATGTATGTCAGGATGTGGCCCAATGCCATACTGAATGGCCCAGTCATGGGTGTACAAATGCAGCCCCATACGTGCAATGCAGTACCACCCATGTGTAGTGTGATAGATGTGGTAGTGTGGTGGTCAGGGTACACATACATGAATGGGCTAGCAGTCAATGCAGTGTGCTGCGGCAGAGACATGTAACAGCCAGGTGGGGCGGATACAACAACTACGGAGATTTGAGGTGACATTGGGACTGTGTTCCCGGACATAACATGTGCATGGCAGTACTATGTATGTGTCCACAGGGTTAATACAATGTCCAGCCAAGGATTGGAACCCTGTAGTGAGTGAGAGTGTGTATTGTTGGTAGGTACCCCATTGGCAGGCACGATGCCAGCAACATCTGTGTTGGCAATGCCTGCATGACTGTTGTATGCTGCATTGAATGTGGATGTAGTCAAACAGCAGAGACATACCACCACACTGCGTGAGGGCCCACACTGCAATGTATGGCAGTCATGTGTAGGTAGCTAGCTGTGGAGTATGTGATGCATCATGAGGACACACCATGATTGTCAAGTGACACACCACACACATGTGAACATAACTACCGTGCAACAGCCTGCACATGTGCCCATACAGCACGTGTGCATGGAACAGGAATACCACTGTGGCGTCTGTGAAAAGGCCAGTACCACCATGTCTCTGTGTGGAATAGCATGGTCCCTACCAGTGTGTAAATGTAGCAGAAGTGCACTGTGATCAGTGTTGGCATAGGCACGTAGACTGTCCATCGTACGAGGTGCCATGCCATCAACTACCTCTGTCAGTGGATGTCAGTAATACCGGCTGTAGAGTGTATGTACCATGCATGCTGCTATGGTTGTGTGTTTAGGGTGTGGCTAGCAGGGCTGAGAAGCATGGATGTTCAGCAAACAGAGGGAATGTGTGTAGGCATAGCACACAGACACATGGAGGTTTGGTGCATGCCGAGGGTAGTGTAGGTATGGTATGTGTCGTGTAATGTGTCACCCAGCTATGCGTACTGCATGGCCAAGCATGTGTGGGTACATGGGAGTCCATACTAGGGAAGGCGTGTTGCTGTCAATACATAGCAGTAGCAACTGTCCTAGGTGCAATGTACAGTATGCCAACACGACCAGCATGTAACCTGTGGTGTACAGTGTATTCACTGTCGCGTGTCACAATGTGCGTAGCGGTCACGAACATGGGTATCTGAACATGGATTACCTATGATGCAATGTGTCTTGGGAATATACAGTATGTGTGTAAATCACTGTGTGGTGTGGGAACCACCCACCCGTGTGTGTTGCAGTCCAGGTATGTGCCTGGGAGGTATGATCTGTGTAAATCTGGACTGGCAGGTGTGCCGTGTAGGGCATGGAGGCAGGTCCCAGGCACTGCAGATAAATGACATGTGTGCTGTACTGAGTGTGCAGTGCTTGTGTACAGCACAGTGGAGGGTGTAAGCATTGTCACACATCACTGCATGCTGTGCCTACCTGTGACAGCCCTGCCGGAGACAGACATGTGACACCGCTGCACAGGCAGCATAGCATGTGAAGATGTACATGTGGGCTGCACACCTTAGGCAGATGTCCACAGGTCATGTGTGCCACGGTAGTGTGGTTGAACATGACTATCAGACTGGACAAACACCACATGCCTGCATAACTACAGTATGACCATAGTCAACAGTCCCAGTGACAGAGTAGGCCAATGTACACTATCCCTGTGTGCAGACCACTGGCTACTGGACACCTGGCTAGACACACACCCGGAGGGTTAATTCACCATTGAGCCATCACATGTCCCAGTCCATGTGGGCCGTACAATGTCATCACAGGGTGGTCACAATAGCAGGTGGCAATGCAGACACGGTGTACCAGGTGATGTGTCATGTGTGCATATGTCGACTAGCACAGCCGTTCACATGTCTGCAACATACTGGTGCACGATGTATACTGTTACATGATGTATAGAACTGCACTGTCACCCACTACAGGGCCATCTGACACAGGTGTGTTGTGACAGGTGTAACCCATGTTTGCACAGGATACACACCGCTGTTGTAGGCAGCCATGCTGGTGGCTACCAGTGATATATGCAGTGGTCATACAGACATACCGTACACAGTGTTCATGCAGGAATGTCCATTGTCGTGGACGATGTGCTGCTATGTGAATGTAGGTGTGTGTTGTGAATGTTACACATCCAGAAGACACCATCTGGTGCAGTCACGGTTGTCAACACCAGTACACACATCCACAGCAGTCAGAACCCAGTCCTGACAATGTGTGTCAGTCACCCTCGTACTGTGTGACATATGTGCACATGGCGGAACACCTCCCACTGTCATCTAAACTGGCTACATGATGGCTGGAATGTGCTGTAGAAATGTACAATGCTGGTAGCCCAATGAAGTACCTGGAATCAGACACAGTACGCTATGTCAGCCATGTAAACCATGCACAACAATGACCGCCCAACAGACACAAACAATGCATTGACACATGGAACATGTGCACATGACAACCCCCAATGAGGTATGTTGCACATATTGATGTACAACTGTCATCTATGGCCATAGCATGGATGCAGACACACATACTCCACAGGTAGTACCATGTGATGTAGGTAGGGGGCATTGCTCGTGTACATGTCACAGTAGCTGTACAGACACATGTCCTGCATAGCCGTCATGTAGGGTAGCTGTGGTATGTGACTGCTGGACATGCCCGTACAAATGACCATGTCCCACAGGAGATGTGTTATGTGTGTACCACATGTGACGTGCTGACAACAAGCTGTGATGTGTACGGCTGCCGGTGTACCTGTGTGACATTGTCTGTGATGGGTGCAAAGGCATATAGTATCGTATTGCATGCCCACAAGCCCCACATAGGTGCATAGCCTGAACATACAATACAAGGAGTGTGTGGGATGATAGCAACCCACAGGAGGAGATGGGTATGGACGGCAGCCCACAACCACATGTGTGTGTACGGTGTTCACGTCCACGACACATGAGCATCTGAGAGGCTAGTGTTACAGCTGTACAGGGTTGCATGCATATATGTTCAGCAACATCCCTGTGTGTCCCACCACTGGCCCGTGGACCGATGGACACCAACCAAATGTGCAGATATGAGATGTGCATAGCACATCACAGATGCCTACTGTAGAACAGGCTTACCGTAGACATGTGCACAGTAGGTCTGCGCCAGCTGCAGTCAAACATGTAATGTGCTGAACCACACCAATAGTCCAGGCCATGCCACAGATGGACGTGCATGCATCTGTGTATGTATGGCTGTGAATGTCTCCGGCATAGCAATATAGCTGTGTCACCGTTGTGAACAACAATATGAATGTGTTATATGTGTGAGGGGTGCGTCATACGCGTATGGTCTGATCGACGATACCATCAGTGACCCTGCTATGTGAACATCCCTGTCCCCATACATGGATACCTATGCTGTGCCCAACACCACATTCACAGAGGGAGGGATGGCGATGTGTAGTGCAGCAGCAGACATGGGGGTGGCAGCAGGCACTGGATGTACACATATGTGGTACCCACATCAGTGCAGGCAACCATCCATGTGCACGGGATAGCGGTGTGTGTCCACATACAGCACTGTGTTGAGCAATATCCCAGCACATAGCACCTGCCAGGGTTACAGTGTATGCATGGATGTGTGATACCTGCATGCACCAGACACACCCTCAGCAAGCAGCGTGCAGCATACCTCAGCTGAGGCCAGTGTCCACACCATGGCGATAGACATGTTGAATGTCCATATACACATAGCAATGACATATGGAATGGACAGCCACCCTGCCAATATCGTAAACCCCAGGTGGATCACAACCCAGTGCCATGTATGTGGCATACCCTGCCATACCATGCAGACCTGCCCAGCAAGGCTGCATGAGCTATCACAGTCCTACATGGTGCAATGGACAAAAGGCACTCTCACTATCAACCATACACAGCAGTAATGTGGCGGTGATGCACCCTGTGGTGTCACAGGTGCTGTGTGATGCTCTGGACAATGTGTGTGTGTACATGCTATGCATGGCCTGTCCTGCTAATGTGTCATGGTTACACATTGCCCTATGTCTATCACATGTGCAACACAGGTGAGCTGTGGCACGTTGTCCAACACCGCACAGTGCTGTGTGGATGTACATGGCACAACACATGCATGTGCAGGTGTCCATGTGTATGTGTACAGTGCCACTGCTGACGCTCACAATGGCTACAGACGTGATGTGTACTGACATATACACAGCGTCCAGGTGAACAGCAGCACCGACGTCACATGGGGACCTATGCCAGTGATATGGACACAGGTGCAGCCAGGTACACATGTCCACAGCTGGCTAACATCTACATGGTGCGTGTACAGTGTGATGGGGTGGCAAACAGATATGATGTGACACACACTGCTCAATGGTGTGAAGCCAACACATCGGCTGTGTCACTGCCACGATGCCTTTCACAGATTACTGTGCAGATGTCGCACTTGTCATAGCAATGTATCTCCAACAGTATGCCAGCACAGCAGTGTAAATGTGACCTGCCACCATTATTATGTCTTACAGATAATGCCACGATCCAGGCTTCCTGCATTCAGTCGACAGGAGGAGGAGGTGATCATACCATACCTCCATACTAATCATGACATGTTATTTAGTCATGTGCCACAGCAGGCACAGGAACGACAGGAGATGTGGGAGGAGATGTGCAGGAGGGTGAACAGCCTGGGCGGATACAACCGCACTTATCAGCAGATCCGCAGGCACTGCACAGACCTGATCCGCATGCTAGACAGCGTCGCGCTGCTATCGCCAGACAAGAACGTGGGACAGGTGGTGGGCCACCAACCCAGTCCCCACTCACAGCCACGGAGGAGCTCCTGGCCAGTCTGGGGACACCCACGGAACAACACGCAGAAACCCATGCGCCCATCGTGGAGGTGGGTGTCACCCGAACTATGAGCTTGGAGCTGCATGGTAAGTCAGGGTTGCATGTTTGTATGATAAGTGACGGGGTGGGTGTCATAGTACAACACATAATATAGCCATACATGCCAGGTATATGGCCACACAAGACGATACTACAGTATGCTATGTTGTGTTAGCAGACATGTGCATAGCACATGCTAACTCACAGATGCATGATGTGACATGCACACTGCTGACTGTGGCGATAGTAATGGATAATGTGTATACCTTTGTGTCATCCCTTTACAGGTACGTCTGGCGTGTCGCAAACACAAGGGTCTGTTGCATGTAAGTCTGTTGCTAGTCAAAGGCATGATATGGTGTATTGATATTCCCCATGTGTCCAGGCATGACATGCACACCTGTGTGTGCCCCAGTCACGGTATACAGGTTGCACCACCCGACACACACACCACACATGTACAGTAGATACAACCGTTAGCGTAGAGTGGCATGACACCACACAACCTATTGGTGTGTTACGTGCATTCAGCTATGCATACAATGGTGTAGGTGTTCCACAATGGCTGCATGTGTAGTATGCATCGGTATGCCTCTGCAGTATGCACACAGTACCACATAGTGAGCTGTGATCTTGCCAGAGCACAGGTGTTACCAATGTGACCTATGCCCCTGCATCGGTGCACACGCAGACATGGCACATGCCATGTCCCATGCACGTGGATGTCTGGCTGCAACATTGTCACACCATGACATGACCCATGCACAACATAGCAGACATCCACACTGTCTGCATATCTGTAGGGAATGTGACACCTTACACTAGTATGGTTGTATGTCACATGGGCCACCACAGGGCCATGTGCACGATGTCCACCACACACAATTGTCAATGACCCAGACAGACAAGGCCATGGTCGATACCTACAGGCATGTTGCCACACAGTACATCCACAGTGGGTAGTCACCATTGCACCCTGTACACACATAGTGGGCTCATCACTGTAGTGGCCCCCCTGGACATCCGATGTAGTATACCACTGACATGGAATGCCTCTCCACAGCTACTACAGGTGCCTCCAATATCCACCACATACGTGCTGCTGAGCGGCTGAACTGACTTACAGACATGGCAATGTAATGCGCCCAGGTCACGCATCACACAGAAACATAACTGTGTCCTGCTACTGTGCAGTGGCACAGTGCCCGCACTCCACACTGTACAGCTATGTACACAGCTCACACCAACCGCACCTGCACAGACATCCCTGTTACCCATACATTATATCTGTAGACTGTACACATAACACTGCACCATGACAGCCATTGTGATGTGGTGCATGCGGTGGGACACCATCGTCACATGTCCACATGATACCACACATGTTTGTGGTGTACATGACATAGTGTCGGCAGACATGTGTACTGTCAACTCGCCCGCGGCCACACGGTGTATCACGGTGATGCATGCAAACTACCATGAATGTGTGTACTGCATGCCTACTAAAAGACACCTGCCTGTTGTACTGTTCCCACCAGGGCAGTGTGCATACTGCCACTAGGAATGTCTGGTCTACATTCACTGGTCTGTGGTGTGTGAATGCTGCATGCCACCTGCATTATCACATGCATGATGTCTGTGTGTGTGTGTGTGTGTGTGTGTGTGTGTGTGTGTGTGTGTGTGTGTGTGTGTCTGTATTGTAACTGATGGTATGCCTTTGTATTGACAGGTGCTGTAGGTGAGTTCCCCTCCTGCGGTCCAGCTGATGCTAGTGTCCCCACAGATACTAGTGGTGATGACCATGTGCATGAGGCACTGGCAGGGTCATCACAGGCAGACACTCTGCCATTGGAGAACATCACACTTACGTCCCCTTCATCCCTGAACATGGTTCGGATGCCGACACATACCCCAACACCGTTGCCCATAGATGACGGTCAGTCAGCGTCTGTTGGCACCGAGCAGGAATGTGTGGTGGCTGCAGAAGGTGTGGGTACACACGATGTTGCCAGTGTAATGACTGGTGCAGTGCCACGCAGGCATGTGGCAGGTGCTGCTCATAGGGGGAGCACCGCTAGACATACACCTGCCGTACAGGGTGCAGCAGCTGGTATAACCAGACGCATGTTCCAGACTGTAATGGCGGCGCAGGCACGTGCCGAACGGCAGAACCAGGAAGGGCAGAGGCTGCAGAGGTCTGCAATCCGTTCCTTGAATGACAACATCCAGGCATTGGCGAATGCCCAACAGCATCTTGCCGATGTTCTGGATAGGAGATTGGGTGAGATGGCTGGTATCCTCGACCAAGGCATGGCCATCCTTGAGCGTGGGCTGTCCGTGCAGGAACACCAGGTAGGGGTGAGGCATAGGGCGTGGGCAGGCCAGCAACACCACCTGGTGCAGGTCAGCGTGTGCGTGCCACCTCCCATGCCCACCCACACAGTGCTGGTAGCAGCAGCAGTGCAGCTGCTACTACACCGACCACACCAAGACAGAGCAGGCCACGTGGACGTGGCCCTGGGCCGCGTGGGCACGCTTCCAGCGGACATGTGACATCGGAGAGTGGACTGTCTGTACCTACACCCAGTTGTGCCCGTGCGACCCCAGGCAGGCACGGGTCACGTCGCTGCAGCCGGACACAGTGAGCCGTAACACCTGCACTGTACAGTCTGGGGCTGCCAAGCATACCCCGTGTAGGCATCACAGATGACTGAACTGTGTACACACAAACCCACACACAGCAAACACGACTGCAGGGCTCCACCACACCCACATGCAATCTACACAGTCATGCCCAGTCAATGCACAGGCCCTTACACACACACATGATGTCATCCATTGGTACAGCCCATGCCTGTGGCACACATATCACCCTGTGCATATGATGAAGTCTCTGCCGCATAACTGTGAGCTACACCATCAGTGCATGGTTATGCAAACATATTCTGATGCACAGGGTGGACAAGATAGTGAGAGGTGTATGTGATACCTGTGTCCGCATAGTACGTGATGTGTATGTTGTGATGTGTGTGTATGGCTGGTGACAGGTGTGTATGTGATGTGGGTTGTGCACTGACATCATGCAGCAGACATACCATGCAGGACAGGTGCAGCATTCATTGATCTGTGTACACAGTATGCGTGGTGGTTACATGTGTAGCACCATGTTGGTTCAGTTAACCCGTATGACAATGATGGTGTACTTGCATGTGCCTACTGGGAGCACTGTAATTAGTTCCCCACGCGTAGTCGTGGGGTACCCACAGGCATGTCTTGCAACATCAGCATAGCACAGGTACCCGCACCCGGCATGGACCCCTACATAGGAACATAGGCGCATGTACATAACAGGGTATGTGCCCTACGACATGTGTGGACCTAGCATGACTGTGTGTGGCTGCTAACACCCTCAGGTTGGGAATGCCACATCCATCAGTCCCCAGTCCCTTGTCCAGCACTGACACACAGATGATGCCTGGCGCATAACTATATCCACACATCCACACGTCATTATTACTCCTGGACGAAGGCGGTCAGGGCCTTTCCTTCACATGGGCTGGCACTCCTCTACGTGTTGTAGGGGTCTCCGGCCGCTGACCCTGTTCCCCCAGCACGTCACACTCATCTTTGTGGTGATGTGTGTGACAGTCGCTTCTGTGCCCATGTTTGCCTGGAGCCTAGGAAGTGGAATATGCCCATGTCACCCAGGTCAGACATGGCCGTGTATGCCAGGCACAGATCACCACAGAGCAGATGTGCTGTGAAGGTTTACAGCCGGAGTCCCCTTGGTCGTGCAGCTTGTGACACATGTCCTAGCACCGTCATCCCCGCCTTGTGTAACGTTTGCGGTCTTTCCGAGTGCTGCAGGCATCAGGTTAGCTACAGGCCAGATGTGCCATTGTACGCAGTCATTGCTCTGGTGTGTGATGTGTACAGAGGTACAATGAACACCCCTGATGTCGATGCAATTCCTTCCAGACCAGGAGGCCACAGTGGAATGTCTTCACACCCACATTGCCATTGTGTGTGTTGACAGAGGTTAACGACAGGTGTTGTAGCCATTTCCATGAACATGTCCACCATCTGGAATGGCTTACCACCTACATGTGACATTGGGCGAACATGTCCTTCACACTGGGTAGGTCTGCACCTTCTCTGGCATGTAGTAGCAGGCCATGGCTCTGGCACCAGTTATCCATGTCTATGACGCCCTAGGTGGATGTCCGTGTCACATGGGGTGTTGGGTATGGTGGCGGTGCGTAGTCATCTGCATACCTTGTCTGCCACAATCCCCTATGATTGCATGCACATTGGAAGGTCGAATGCCATATGGCAGGGGCCCAGGACTGAGCCCTGTGGGCCTCCACTGGAGACCAGATATGAGTGTGACAAGGCACCAGGAACACCAACCCTGTGTGGTGTGACCTCCAACCTTTCTGAGAAGCATCGGGTGACATATGTTCCCACATGTATGCTGGCGAGCCTTTCCATGAGTCCCATGTGGAGTGTGCTCTGAACGCTCCCACCAGGTCATGGTACTGTGTGCAAACCCGCGTATCCCCATCAATGGCCTTGGTGACCACTCCAGACAGGACGAGCAGGTTTGGGAGGCAGGATCCGCCCTTGACTATGTTGTTGTGGGTATGTTCCGGTATTGGCTGTACACTGCTGTCTGTATCCATGGGCACCTGTATGGACCTCCCCACAGCTTTGCAGACAAGGCTTGTCAAGTGGATAGGGTGTGGCTGTCTACAGTCCATAAGAGCACTACCCTGGCATAGTGGGACCACAGATGCCATATGCCATCCATTGGGGACATAGCCCATAGTAAGGCTAACATGACACAGTGGCCGCATGTGTGGGCCGAGGGCCTCATTGAGGATGGGTAGCACACAGCCAGGGACACCATCGGTGCCCATTGGTGCTGTGTCAACCGCCATAGAGATATGGGATCACTCCAGGCCATATGAGATGTTTGGGAGGCTACACTCTGGTGGGATGGATATGTCCCCTCTTGGGGGTGGGATGTATGCATGGAACATGTCCGCTGGTTTGCAGACAATGTCTGTGGGTGCAGTGACCGTTGTACCATTCTGGACCATTTCCAGCCAAGTCTGTGTGCCCCCAACCATGTCCTTACCACAGTTAGGGAAGGCCCTATGGTTGTCTCATGTGCCCTCTGCAGTACCACTCCCATAAGCGGCCGTGGATGATTGTATGTGTGGCCGTATGGTGACACCGGTATGAATGGGAGATGGTTTCCCTGGTACTGACATTGCTCTGTCATGTATCAGCTCCAACTGTTGATGTACAGCTAGTCAGTGGCTGGGGTCCACCACACCATGTGCCTACCTGTGGTGGACAAGGTCCTGATGTTATCATGTTTGCCTGTTGCAGACATGCATGTGGGTGCTCAGAGAAGGCATTCGTTAGGCGGTTGCCGGTCTGGCCTGTGTTCAACACTGGCATGGAGGACTTGTAGAGTACCACACCGTCGTATGATGTGTGTGGTTTGTTGTGGAGAGGTCATCACTTAGGTCCCCCATGCCGGTGTTGGTTACAGGATGTGGATGACCAGTGGATCCACTATACGGTCTGACATCACCATTGAGGGCTGTACATCCTGTGTGGGGCATATCCTCACCATGTGTGATGGGCAGAACTGTCAGACATCCCCCCCTAGTATGTATGGTGCATGGCTGTTTAACAGTGGCCAAGTGTGAGAACACCTGGGACCGGTGGCGTAGTGTGTTGTGCCATGGGTAATGTTCCCAGTCTATGTATGGGTGGTTCATGTCACCCAATACGGTGCTGTTGTGAGAGCATGCCCACTCACCAGTGTCCTCAGGACATCTGTGCAGGTATCCTGTGTTTGGGAGGGTTGTCTGTAGCATGCAACAAACTGTAGGCCAGTCCTACACATGGTTAATTGCACCTAGATATTCCCGCTGCAACGGCCATGTCTGTGGCATGGCCGGTTGCTGTTGTGTGGCTGGACACACACGACGGTCCACATTCCGCCACCCATGCCGTCGCACCATGTGTATGCATGTCTGCTCTGTGCCGACTCTAAGTGTCTGAGCATGCCCAGTAGGCAGCTGTGTAGATAGACACACAGCACAGTGCACACCGCCCGACTGCAGCTATACCCCGGGTGCATGCCTGTATCCCCTTCGCAACGGCCACATCTGTGGCATGGCCAGGTTTCTGTTGTGTGGCTGGACACACACGATGGTCCACATTCCGCCACCCATGCCGTCGCACCATGTGTATGCATGTCTGCTCTGTGCCGAGTCTAAGTGTCTGAGCATGCCCAGTAGGCAGTGATGTACTGATCAGTAGTTACTTGGTATTCCCGACTGCAGCACTAACGTGTTACTGTACGGCGACCTTGGGATGGTAACAGGCTGCGTGACTGCGCACTCTGACCTAACTCCCGATCGGGCGCATTGCCTCTGCAAATGATACCACCCACGTAGGGTATGCCTCCTGACAGCGCTCTGCACAGTAAACGCGGTAGCTGCTCTGTAAATGCTTCATACTGTAGTGTGTTCATGTAGATAGGCGTAGGTTCGTCTCCCGTCCCTTGTGTGTGTGTGTGTGTGTGTGTGTGTGTGTGTGTGTGTGTGTGTGTGTGTGTGTGTGTGTGTGTGTGTGTGTGTTTCCAGCTGCCTCTGCGAATGAACATGCTTTTAGGCGCTTCGCAACACAAATCTTGGCTATTGCCAACTATTGTCTTGCGGGTGATGTCACCAGCCTACAAGTATGCCTCTGACAGCGCTCTGTTCAGTAAACTCGGTAGCACGTTCTGTAAATGCTTCATACTGTAGTGAGTTCATGTAGATAGGCATAGGTTCATCTCCCGTCCCTTCCGTGTGTGTGTGTGTGTGTGTGTGTGTGTGTGTGTGTGTGTGTGTGTGTGTGTGTGTGTGTGTGTGTTTCCAGCTGCCTCTGCGAATGAATATGCTTTTAGGTGCTCCGCAACACATACCTTGGCTATTGCCAACTATTGTCTTGCGGGTGATGTCACCAGCCTACAAGTATGCCTCTGACAGCGCTCTGTTCAGTAAACTCGGTAGCGCGTTCTGTAAATGCTTCATACTGTAGTGAGTTCATGTAGATAGGCGTAGGTTCGTCTCCCGTCCCTTCCGTGTGTGTGTGTGTGTGTGTGTGTGTGTGTGTGTGTGTGTGTGTTTCCAGCTGCCTCTGCGAATGAACATGCTTTTAGGTGCTCCGCAACACATACCTTGGCTATTGCCAACTATTGTCTTATGGTGATGTCACCAGCCTACAAGTATGCCTCTGACAGCACTCTGTTCAGTAAACTCGGTAGCTGCTCTGTAAATGCTTCATACTGTAGTGAGTTCATGTAGATAGGCGTAGGTTTGTCTCCCGTCCCTTCCGTGTGTGTGTGTGTGTGTTTCCAGCTGCCTCTGCGAATGAACATGCTTTTAGATGCTCCGCAACACATACCTTGGCTATTGCCAACTATTGTCTTGCGGGTGATGTCACCAGCCTACAAGTATGCCTCTGACAGCACTCTGTTCAGTAAACTCTGTAGCGCGTTCTGTAAATGCTTCATACTGTAGTGAGTTCATGTAGATAGGCGAGGTTCGCCTCCGTCCCTTCCGTGTGTGTGTGTGTGTGTTTCCAGCTGCCTCTGCGAATGAACATGCTTTTAGACGCCCCGCAACACATACCTTGGCTATTGCCAACTATTGTCTTGCGGGTGATGTCACCAGCCTACAAGTATGCCTCTGACAGCTCTGTTCAGTAAACTCGGTAGCGCTTTCTGTAAATGCTTCATACTGTAGTGAGTTCATGTAGATAGGCGTAGGTTCATCCCCGTCCCTTCCGTGTGTGTGTGTGTGTGTTTCCAGCTGCCTCTGCGACTGAACATGCTTTTAGACGCCCGCAACACATACCTTGGCTATTGCCAACTATTGTCTTGTGGGTGATGTCACCAGCCTACAAGTATGCCTCTGACAGCGCTCTGTTCAGTAAACTCGGTAGCGTGTTCTGTAAATGCTTCATACTATAGTGAGTTCATGTAGATAGGCGAGGTTCGCCTCCGTCCCTTCCGTAGGTAGGTGTTTTGCTTTCACAACTTCTTCTGAAAAAGCAATTCTTAAACTGTTCACAATCAACAATGTGATATTTAAAATCTTGTTAAGACTCACATTGTTGATTGTGAACATTCTTAGACTTTGCTTTTTCTGCAGACGCTGTGGAAACAACGAAAACATTGCATGTTTTAATAAACTGTTTAAATGTTACGAAGACTTGTGTTGTGTCGAACTACGAGGACTATTCTTGCCGCAGGTTGCTGGTTTGTTTGTGTTTCATAGTACAATATCATGTAATACGTGTGTTCATAGTATGCTTTCTGTGATGTTGACATGTGTGTGTTTCGTTAGCAGTGCGCCTGTGCTTTCTGTGCTGTGGCTACATGTTCATTGTTCGCATAGAAAGTGACAAATGGAAGTGTAAGGGTGGACATTTAAAGCTTGGATACTTCCATGTTATGTGTAAGTCTCACGGTGCCTACTGGTGATAGCGTATACATGTCTATGAAGAACCTTTGGATACCATATGCGACGGTCGTGGACTAAATGTTTAAGTTGACTGTTCCATCTACCTATGTGTGACATGGTTTGTGGCCATAGGGTGCCAGCAAGTCTTTCCTGTTCATTGGGTGTTTGCCATGGTCTATTGACATCAATCCTATTAATTCACCGAAGGATGTCTTTCATTGGTGGGAATGCCATAGTTTGACCATCGTATGTCATTCCCAGCCGACGTTGAGATTGTGCCATTGGTATGTTTACACAGGTCACCCATCTGTTCCACTGTATGGAAGCCGCAGGATCTCCATTGATGTGCTGGCAGATTGAGTGCTGTGTACGCCGGTATCCGCCCAGCGGTCTGGCTTTGTATGGGGAGTGTCTACTGTAGTCCCTATCTGTATTTCCTGGGTTATGCCTTGCAACAGCTGTGGGATTCCCCAGGTTTGCAGCTATGGGTGCCATCTTGGCCGTGCGCTTGTCCATCCATGGAACTGCCTACTGACACTAGTATAGGGCTGTAAACATTTCACAGCTGCATTCTGCATTTCCGTGGATGATAGGCATTATTAGTGCGGAGTAACGATATGCCATGGCCACGCCCCGCACACGGGGCGCGACAATGAATCATCTGCCACTCGGCACCGACTCCCAGTTTTGCATACCCACGATCCCATGTCTGCAACCCTCGACAGTACCCCTTGCACACCCTTCATGTGTGCAGAAATGGGATGTGAACGCACGTGTATGGACGCAGCAACCTGGGGAGTCCTATTCATATGTTCTGCATTTCATGGACGGTTGTCATCACCCTTGAAGACGCTTGTGGTGCATATATCTACCTGTGCCGTAGTCACGGCTGGCACCTCTTCTGGTTCACACGATCGCAGTATGCTGCCCACACTTACTTAAGGAGAAATTTTTGGGTCCTGCAATGGACACAAATATGCATATGTAAAATGTAGAACATGTTGGGCTGTGTCCATCTGGCCAGTGGTTGTGACCGCTGCTGTATGTTCCCCAATCGCGGATGTGTGTTTGACTACACATATTATGTTGTGCTACGAAACCCATGTTCTACTACGATTAACCCAAATGGTATTGATGTAATGCTGCAGGTTGGCAAGTGCTTTAAGTAATCCTCAGAAGGCCCAGTAGGACATATACGCCACTGTATTGTCAATATAAAACAGACAGAACATGCATACCCTATTTATTCATTGAAGCATGTTCGTTATATGGGAACGCTTAGTGTTGAAACATCGTATGACCTTCGTAGTTGAGGTTGTTAGTATGCCATTAGTATGTGTTCCACAGGTCGCCCATTTGTTCCGCAGTATGGAAGCGAGTGATCCTCATGTTGTTGCTGGCAGATCGAGTGCTGTGTACGCCGGTATTCGCATGGCGGTCTGACTTTGTATGGGGAGTGTCTACTGTAGTCCCTATATGTATTTCCTGTGTTATGCCTTACCGCAGCTGTGTAATTCCACCAGGTGTCCAGTTATAGGTGCCATCTTGGTCGTACACTTGTCCATCCATGGGAATTGCCTACTGGACACTGATGTAGGGCTGAACACATTTCACACCTGCTTTTAGCATTACCCAGTGGATGCTTTGCATCCTTAGTGGGGACTAAGGCATGTGCTATACCCACAGCCCTCCCACGGGGCGGGACAACGGATTATCTGCCAAACAACACCGAGTCCCATTTTGCATACCCAGGATCCCATGGCTGCAACCCCCCACGGTACGCATTACACATCCTTCATGTGTGCGGGACTGGGATGTGGACGCACTTCTATGGACACGACAATCTGGGGATTTCTGTTCATATGTCCTGCATTTCATGGACAGGTATCATCAACCTTAAACACGCTGGTGGTGCATATGTCTAGCTGTGCTGTAGTCACGGCTGACACTCTGTCTGGTCGATCACAACGGGTCGAAGGTGCAAACGGAACTATTTTTGGAGTCCTACAATGGACACCGATGTGCATATGTAAAGTGTAGAACGTGTTGGACTGTCACCATCTGGCCAGTGGTTTTGACTGCCGCTGTATGTTCCCCAATCGCGGATGTCTGCTTGACTACCCATATTATGTATTACTTGGCCTATCTATATCCACGTGCCAGTAAGGGGAATACAGCAAAGCTTGCGTCGTGGCCATCTTCATAAATGACATTATTGAACATATATCGCCAAAACAGACAATGACAAAACCGATACACTCCACAGTCAAAAGATACTGAGCACTTTCACCTACTAACATGGGGCATCGTCGGAGTACGAAATGCATTACATAGTCGTCCCTTATACACTTCCTTCAGAGTCAGTTTAAAGTCAAATAATCAATAAACCTGCTCATAGTTAAGTGGACAGTGCTCCAAGTCTTGATTATAACGTGACATATACAAATCAGTGTTACATACATTACTTCATGGAAACAATAATACGACAACAATGTGTTAATATAAATACAATATTGGTAAATACAATCAGTATCTTGAAACATAGTTGATAATTGTTGTGAGTAAACCTTAGAATGTAGTGTGTTGATCAGGATATTTTATATCAATGTGTATAATTGTAGCATTACGATTCCAAAGCATGGAATCAATAAGTACTATTTAAGCATATATTTTACAATTATGAATATAAATGAGTGGAGGACACATCCTTAACCTTCCCTGCTTCCAGTGGATCACACACGCACACGCACACTCGCATTTCCTAATTGTGGGTTACGCGCGCGCATTACGCATATCCGTATTCTGTTTATATATGTTTACTGGGTCTGTGTGGTTACGTGTTTTGTGTTAGTTGTGACTATTCCGCAACATATGTCTGATCCGTTGACGGACGTGTGCAGAACGCACTTACAACTTTATACATGTAACAGTCTTTGCAGCATGGACGACACGCATTAATGCTCACATCTATATGTTCTATAGTCGTAATTCAAACGTGACTGCATTCACGCTTGCGGTTACTGTGACCACTACACGCTAGCTGTTCGGTGTCATTAATATGCATACCCATGGTACTTAAGTACATTTACATATCCCCGCACTCACGCACGCCACAGGCATCCATTCACCTGCTGGGAAAGGTGCGGTACTGCATGTTAAACATTCCTTATTCCCCTCGCCATGGCCCAGGATGCATATGTCGTGACCGCAGGGATGTTCAGATGACAGGTGCTTATATCCCCTACGCATACAGGCCTTCGATTGTCAGGGTGTTGCTGTGGTGCTTTGGGTTTGGTCTTGTCCGCCCAGTGTATGGAACTGCCCTGACCATGTACGAATGTTAGATGAGTCACATGGGCACGTTTTGTCCGTGTCTATGATACCATGTCACCCCCCCCCAATTATTCATAACCGTGTGCGCCGAGTGGCCGGTGTACCCGTTGTAGATCTTGTTATACTAATTGCACACGGTCTGGTCGAACGGACCTATTTCCATTACTAACCCTCGGTATGTATGACCTGTGTCGCAATATTACATGGGTTTACCATTGCGTGACGGCTTTCACGGAGCCACAGACATATCCGTTGCTTGGTTTGGGCCGGTTCCGCTGTGCTACACACATTTAACATGGCGGAACAGGTTGAACAGCTCAGCCACGGGGACATCGGGTTCTCCGTCGCTGTTTAGTATTGAATCGCTATGTGGAGTTTGTTTCACAAAGCGAGACAATGTCGACATTGGTAATGGACATCTTGCGCAGTACGTCCGCACCGCCGCTGGTGACGTATGTCTGCGTTTGGGCGGCGGACAGACATTATGCTGTGCCATTATGTCTGGGAATATATGGTTTCTTGCCATAGATGATATGCCATACTAGCAATGACCCGCGTCTGGGTGTGGGTACTGCTGTATTACCCACGGGAAGAGTGGCCTTAGGTTAAGTGGTGCCCTAGGCAGAGGTTGCCACCGCCACATCACCCGCTACCCCCCTCCTGGTCTACCTACACCAAATAAAGTCTGGAAAGGTGCCCCGAGTAGAGCAACGCCCTAGACGGCTGCCTACCTGGCCTATGCCTAAGGCCAGCTATGTGTGTGGTCCCTCGGGCATCGGACTCGGGAACGCCACGCCTGCCGTGGGTATGTCCAGCATTACCCACATCCAGCCGTGGTGTATTGCCATGATGTTCCATGTACAGTGGTGCCGGTTACCATACATATGCCTTTCTCAAAAGCCGATTTCACACTTCTGAACACTACTGTGGTCTCCTTTAAGGCCCCTGAGCCAGTGGCGAACATCACTCAAACTGCTGAATCACGTACATATGCCTTCCACCAGCACCTACAGGACTGTATGGATCAGGCAATCCCATACAAAACTGAGACTCTTTGTACCACAGACAAGCATCCAGTCTGGTGGACCCCAGCCATGAACAAGCTCTACAACGACAGGAGGTAGATACTACAAGTTAAAGCGGAATACTTGTAAGGTAACACACCCTTGCTCATTATATGTGAAGAACTACAAGCTGTCATGAAATCATCCAGGGGAAATTCAACAGAGAAATTAACAAGGACTCAACAGACATTCATAAGTCCTTCTTTAGCTATGTTGGACACCTGGGAGAACACTCCCAGATATGCTCAAACCGGGTTCACAATGATGTGAAGATGACTGAACCTACACACATTGCCTGCATACTGGCTGACATGTTCAGTGCTAACATTCCCCACCCTCCCCCCCACATGGAGAGATATCTATACCAGAGACATGTAGATCCTGGAACATCTGTAACGCACAGGTGGGAAATGCTGTCTCCAAGGCAGTCAACACAGCATTCATGGGACCAGATGGTGTCCCAGCTGTGTACTCCATGAACTCTATGGGGAATTAAACCCACACTTAGGACAGCTGTTTAATCTTAGCCTCACCTCAGGATACGCATGCCGAGTAGTAGCACAAGGCGACTGTAGTCACACTTCACATAGATGGTGCCTCCACTGACCCTGGTTATTACCATCCCATTAGCTTGACAAGCCTTATCTGCAAAGCCATGGAGAAGGATCATAATGGAACTCATAGATAAAGACATAGGGGACTCGCATACTTTGGATACAACCCAGTTTAGCTTGGTCAAAGTCAGATCATGCCTTTACACGTGTTTGACTTTGTAGGATCAGTCATCAAGGCCATTGATGAGGGTAAAGCAGTCCATACAGCCTACCTCAACCTGGCAAAGGCCTTGACACAATACCCTCGGTATCATTGATAAACCCGTCATCTTGAACGTAAATCCATACATCGCCATATGGGTTGCAAACTGGCTAAGTCACAGAACACACATGGTCATAGTTGCTGGCGCCATGTCATACTCACAGCCAGTCACAGGTGGTGTCCCATGGGGCTCAGTCCTGGGTCCACTATTTTTCAGCATCTACGTTTCCAAAGTACAAGCAAACACAGGGGGGTTATGGCTGACAATGTTTGCAGATGACTGCAAACTGGGTGCCATAGTCAGACACACATCTGACACAGATATCCTTCAGGAGTGCCTCACAGATGTGGATAAGTGGTGCCAGAGACATGGCCTACAGCTAAATGCCAGGAAATGCATAGTCATACCCTTCGAAGAACAAGGTTACCCCTAGCTACCATATAGGTGGCAATCCACTGAGCACAGAGGGAGTTACCAGGGATCTGGGGACCCGGGTTGTTGTTAACTGTTCGTTAGACACACACGTTGCTAACGTAGTTAGGTAGACCTTCCACATTGCCCACATCATCATGAAGGGATTCACATCTAGATCAGGGGAGGTCATTGTCCCCTTGTACTCATCACTCATTAGACCTATGATTGGGTACAATGCCCCGTTCAGAATGTATCTGACCCGACACCTGCAGCAGCTGGAAAGGCACCAACAGTTCATCGACAAACAGATGCAGGGTCTTAGGAATATGTGTTATACTGACCAACTGAAAGAATTCCAGCTGTATACAGTTGCATACCACTTGCCCAGAGGTGACCTGTGCCTGGCATACAAGGCCATGTCGAACCCAGATCTGATGACTATGCTTCACCTAAAGAAGTTAGATCCCTCAGAACCACAAGGGCAGGTGACGTACACCTTGACACTGTCATTAATAGAACGTGTTGGTGGGACAGATTCATCACCCAGACACTCACTATGCTGTGGAACAACATCCCAGTACATGTGAGGGCAAGCACCTCGCTGGCCTTGTGTTAGTATTTTGACATGGATGTCTGAATTGATTTATTTAAGTAACCTTCTAAATGAATATTTACATTACCACATTGTGAATCTTTACATTTTGTTGGTCTATTTTACATTAGTCATAATCATACGGTTTATCTGTATATATTATGGTTCATTTATATTACTAGGTGTCTGCAGTTCTTTTAATATATTGGCACAATCCGTAGAACATATATATGTAGCTTACACAGTCAGACATTTGGAAAACATTATGTTGGTTCATCTTTCATATATATACATATATTTCTATTTTTCTATAAAGAATGTACCTTTCGAAGCAATGTCTGATGTCCTCACTGTGTGGAATCTGTAACCCAAGTAAAGTTTGTTTGCTTGTTTGCCTTTAAGGCATGTAATTAATACCTAGCACATCTAATTTACTGACCAATTAAGGGTTTTAAATGTAGTAGGTTGGACTGCATTGTATGTATTCTGAATAAGTCTGCTTATGAAGCAGACGAAATGAGCTTCAATAAACTATGGTGACTGCATTTAATTCCTAGTGTGCTCTGAGTGGTCACTGACGGTGTCTACAGTACCTCGTCTTTGCTTTGGACTTCATCGGCTGGTTGTCTGTGTTTGTTGTATGGGGAATGTCAAGTGTAGTCCCTATGTGTATTACTTGTGTAATGCCTTACTACGGCAGTGTAATTCCACCGTTTGCAGTTATGGGTGCCATCTTAGTCATACGCTTGTCCATCCATGTGAATTGCCTACTGGACACTGGTATAGGGCTGTACACATTTCACACCTGCATTTTGCATTCTCCGGTAGATGGTTTGCATTATTAGCGGAGAGTAAGGCAGGTGCTACGCACACATCCCTCCCACAGGGCGGGACAAAGGATTGCCTGCAAAACAACACCGAGGCCAGATTCTACATACCCAGACTCCCTTGACTGCAACAGTCGACAGTACCCATTACACATCCTTCATGTGTGCGGGACTGTGATGTGGACGCGGTTCTATGGACCCGGTACCCTGGGTATTTCTGTGCATGTGTGCTGCATTTCATGGACAGCTATCATCAACATTGAACACGCTTGCGTGCATATGTGTACCTGTGACGTGGTGACGACAATGAGATCACGTGAGTAATGCAGGAAGCTAGCAGGCATTCAATGAATGGAATTTTTGGGTCCTACAATGGACACCGATGTGCATATGTCAAGTTAGATGTTGCTGGACTGTGTCCACCTGCCCAGTGCTTTTCACTGCTGGTGTATGTTCCCCAATCGCGGATGTCTGTTTGACTACCCATTCTACATGGTGCTACATAACCAGGTGATTTAGTACTGTGAACAAATGTCATACATCCAAAGATGCTGGTTAGCAACTGCTTCATATAAACCTCAGACATCCCAATGGGACATATCCGTCACTGTATTTTCAATATAACACCACCGGAACATGTTGATCACCTATGTAGTCATTTAACCATGTTGTCTTCATAGGTGGGAATGCCATAGTTTACATATCCTACTTGACGTTGAGTGTGCCATTAGTATGTGTTCTACAGGTCGCACATCTGTTCCGCTGTATGGTAGCGGGCGCTCCTCATTCTGTTGCTGGCAGATTGAGCGCTGTGTACGCCGGTGTTGGCACTGTCCGGCTTTGTATGTGGAATGTCAACTGTAGTCCCTATGTGTATTTCCTGTGTTATGCCTTACCGCTGCTGTGTAATTTACCCGGTTTGCAGTTGTGTGTGCCATCTTGGCCATACGGTTGTCCATCCATGACAATTGCCTACTGGACACTAGTATAGGGCTGTACACATTTCACACCTGCATTTAGCATTCTCCGTGGATGGTTTGCATTATTAGCGGAGAGTAAGGCAGGTGCTACGCACATCCCTCCCACGGGCGGACAAAGCATTGCCTGCGAAACAACACCGAGCCCAGAGTCTACATACCCAGAATCCCTTGACTGCAACAATCGACAGTACCCATTACACATCCTTCATGTGTGCGGGACTGTGATGTGGACGCAGTTCTATGGACCCGGTACCCTGGGTATTTCTGTGCATCTGTGCTGCATTACATGGACAGCTATCAGCAACATTAAACGCGCTTGCGGTGCATATGTGTACCTGTGATGACAATGAGTTCAGGTACGCATTGAAATAAGACATCATTCTGTTCTTTCGACAATTTTTGGGTCCTACAATGGACACCACTGTGCATATGTAAAGTGTAGAGCTTGTCGGACTGTGTCCTTGTGAGCAGTGGGTTTCACTGATGCTGTGTGTTCAGCAATCGTGGATGTCTGCTTGACTACCCATACTGTGTAGTGCTACAGGAACCATGTCTTCCGACACCAGAACCCAATGGTGTACATCCAATGTTGCAGGTTAATAACCACTTTCATACCCAGAGGTCACGATTGGGAGGTATTGCCACTTTATTATCGGAACAACACCTCCAGACTGTGTACATCACGGGAACTTTAGGCCAGTCTTACCGCCATTTGCAATTGTAATTAGCACACGTGTCAATACATGTATGATAAGACATATTGTCATGCAGAAGTTAATCTATGTTATTTGGACATTGGCTTCTGCTATTGGCATCCGTTGCTGTGAGTGTTGCCAGTTACCATACACATTGCTTGCTCAGAGGCAGACTACACATTTCTGCACACTACTGTGGTCTCCTTTAAGGACCCTGAGCCAGTGGTCGACAGTACTGCAGCCACTGCATCAATCACATTTGCCATCTACCAGTACCTACAGGACTGCATGAACCAGGCATTCACTTACCCAACTGTGGTTCATTGTACCAATGCCAAGCATCCAGTGTGGTGTACCCCAGCCATACACAGGATGTACAACACGAGGAGGTGGCTACTACAAGGTGGAGCAGACACCTTGTGAGGTATGACACCCTTGGTCATCATATGTGTAGAGTTACACACTGTCGTGCCATGGTCCAGGGCACATTCCACAGATATACCTACATGGACCTGGCTGACAATCATACCACCTTCAGTTGCTATGCTCAACACCTGTGAGGTCACTCCCACATATGCTCTGACTGGGTTCACAAAGAGGTGGAGTTTACTCAACATACACACATTGCCAACATACAGGCTGACAAGTCCAGTAAGGACATCTCCACACCCTCCCCCACACATGAGGAGATGTCTGTACCAGCGGTTTGTGGTCACCAAATGTTCTGTGACACACAGGTGGGACATGCTCTCTCCAGGGTAGTGGACATAGCATCCATGAGACCAGCTGGTGACCTCACTGTGTACTCCACTATCTCATTGAGGAATTAGACCCACAGTTAGGACAGCTATTTCTTTGTAGCCTCACCTCAGGTAAGGTACCCAGGTTGTGTCGCATGGCAACTGTAGTCCCACGTCACAGGGCCAATGCCTCCACTGAGCCTGGTTATTACTGTCCCATTACCATGAGGAGACCTATCTGCAAAGACATGGGGAGGGATCATACTGCGGCTCGTATATGACTGCATAGGGGACATACATACTTTGCATCCAACACGGTTTGTCTTGTTCAGGGGCGGTTCATGCCTTTAAAGCATGGTTGACATTTCCGGGACAGTCACCGAGGCCATTGATGGGGGTGTTGCAGTCCATACAGCCTACCTCGACCTGGCAAAGGCCTTCATCACATTACCCCCCTCAGGTATCATTGATAAACCCATTGGCTGGGATGTGAACAAGTACATCACAGAATGTGTTGTAAACTGTCTATGTGACACAACCCACACGGTCATAGTTGCTGGCAGCATGTCAGACCTACTGCCTGTCGCAAGTGGTGTCCCATGGGGCCCTTCCGTGGGTCCACTCCTGTCATACATCTACATTTCCACGGTACAGGCACACACAGGGGTTTTATGGGCAACATTGTTTGTAGATGACTGCAAAACAGGTGCCATAGTGGGACGGACATCTGACACAGATATCCTTCGAAGGGGCCTCCCAGATATGCATATCTGCTGTCAGGGACATGTCCCACAGCTAAATGCTAAGTAATGCAACATCATACCTGTGGAGAACTACTAGGTCACCCCTGTCCAGCATATAGGTGGCTGTCCACTCAGCACAGGGGTGATTACCAGGGATCAGGGGACAGAGTTTGTCGGTCACCATTCATTCAACACACACGTTGCTATCGTGGTTGTGTGGGACTTCTACATTGCCCACCTGTTTGTGCAGGCATTCACATCTACATCAGGCTAGGTCATTGTCTCCTTGTACCCATTACGTGTTACACCTAGGATTTACTACATTGCCCCATTCAGACTGTATCTGACCATACACCTACAGCAGCTGGGAAGCCCTCATAGGTTAATTGTTGTACAGATGCAGGATGACATCATTTTGTCTAATGCTGCCCCACTTGTAGGACCCCTGCCACATTACGTCACATACCTGCTGTTTAGTGTTGACCTGTGCCTGACATACGAGGCCATGTCAACCCATATGTCATGTGTATGCTTCACCTACTGTATCTGCATCCCTCACAACCACTAGGGCAGGTGACATTTACCTTGTCACGGTCATTAATGGGATGTGTTTGAGTGACACATATATCACCCAGACACTCATAATGCTGTGGATCTACATCACAGTACATGTGAGACAGAGATCCTTCCTAGCCTTGTTCGCGGGTATGTTGTCCATTGGATGGAGAATTGCAGGTATAGGCCAGGGATTACATCATTATCACTGCTTGACGGAGGTACAGCAATATCATGAGTATTTTATCTGAAGCACAGAAGGTTGGCAAAGTCATCCTAACTATGGTGTAGTGTTATGGCTGAACCTGGGACGATGGCCTACCCTGTATCTATGGACGTATGAACCTATATTCATAGTTTGTCACATTTACAATTGTCTATCCCTATACTCTTTCTCCAGTGTATATTTCTGTGGCACATGATTGTCCTCTGTATTACATGCAGGTATGCTGTGTACAGTGCACATACGTCACAGTTGATGACAGTGTATCTGTGTCCCTAACACTGTGATACTGAGGACTACCACACATCCTTCACAACATTACATGCATATGTCCATTCTATTCTTCTTTGGCCTATGGGTGGGTGTTAAGGCAAACATTACACAAGTTCACGTTTGTGCATGCTTCATGTTGGTGTTTGACCAGGCTCCGTTGCAGTCGTGTGTTGGACAGTAGTGTTTCTGTGTGTTTGCCATGTGTTTTTATTGCCGGTACATCTGTGGGAGGTGTGGTTGGCACATGTTCCTCTTTGCAGGGACACCCATCCTGGGGTTTGTGTCATGCATCTGCACTTGGCACGTGCCATATGTCCTGTACTATTCCCACAGTCGTGTATGCCTTCATGCACTACTACTGTGTGTTACTGGCTGTTTGTATGCGGTACACATGGACATTGTGATGGTTGGCTTGACCTATTCCCATGCTAGAACGTACACATCTGTCAATTAAGTTGTTTAAATCAAACTGTAACACTCATTCGTATTTTCAAAATGACAGTCAATAACACAGGAAGCTGAGATTAATAACGCTTACTACTGTGCAGCAGGAGGCATAGAACTATGCAGTAAAAGTTTAGACATTTGTTTTACTCTATACATGTTACAGCTGTATGAGCATTGTGTAGACTATCATCTTTTGCACACATTAATGATGTGGTCAGTCACAAGGCATTTACATCGCTAGAGTCCACAACGTTGTATTCCTACAACAGTGCTCAGGTAATGCTTATTAAATGTTTTCCCATGAGGATAGCACAACCTTGCGAGCCACATATTCAATTAGACTGTACTTCGCAAATTCTGCTCTGTCACGGTTCCAACACTGTTCAGATCCGGTCCTCACTCCATTTCCTACTAGGTTCCATTGTCTCTCTGCTGAGCAGCTGTACTCTGTGTTAGAGCTCACAAGCCTATCCTCCTCAGTGGAAGGATGACAGATACACCTGTACATACATGTATTATTCTCTAACCGAGCAGATGACTAATGCTGAATGACATACACCTGCTGCACTGGTTACTGCTAGGGTCAGGGTTCAATCACACTGCAGCTACACTACAGGCAATTACATGCATGATAAGCTCTACTGCCATATTGTAAGATAGAATAATATGCATTATACACTATTTGCTTCTAAAGTTGCACGTCATATATATGTTTAAATATGTATTTTGCTAACATTCTCCCTCCTTTGATTGCTTCTATTCTATCCAGAAACATATACAACATTATTTCATTCCCTAGCCTCTTCCTCTCTGGAACGTTTAACTAGGCAAGCAATTTGTTGTACATTTCAAGAAGGTTTGCATTTTCTATTGACAAATACCACTACAGGTGTTGATACATAGTCTCGGGTACAGATATGTCGCCAGAGTCCCTGACTAATACTTACATGCAAAGTATCCCAATAGACACATGCTCCCAATATGAGCAGAACAACACAAATGGCAATCATGATATTCAGTATGACTGACCCCATCCACCAAATGGTTTGTGGAAATGGTTCGCCAGTGGGTTTGGGCCTGGTTCCGCCATGGATGACACCTGCTGTATTACCTCTAGGTGGGCGTTGATTTTGGTCTTTTCATGTGGTAGTTGGACACAGTGATCTTCTTTAATAAGCGCAAGACGCATTCTCGCCACGGTGCAGTCGTGCGCTATTACATTTTGTGACACAACAGTTCTCATTGCATCCAGTTCATCAGTCACAAGTTCAAGAGCGGAAAGTCACATTCATCATTCCTCCGACAGGTTTTGATAACTTCCTCTGTTCCCTGATTGATTTCACTACTCCACAAGCTGGGAGTGTTCCAGCCCAGGTTATGACGCTGTCACTCAAGTCCATATGAATCGATATTCCTTTATCTCTTGCAGAAGACTGGAATGTCAGAACAGCTTCCATTTCACCCACTGGATTAGTAGGTTTCTCGACTGTGTTCCCAGTTCTTCGAGCTATATGTGTTATAGTTCGCTTCGCACCCAGAGGCAATTGTGCAGTATGTCATGTGACTGGAGCCAGATAACCCAAATAACAACCAATTCCCAGGTAACCATTGATATGCTTTTTTCCCACAAACAACATAACAATATTCTACTTTACTACTGATGCGGGTTACCTCTGCATGTAACATTTTCCTGTCTCTAACAGAGGACTGTTTATACTATTCAGGATGTTTCTGCACATCCTTCCACATTGTTCTCATGATGTTTCAATACAAATAATGAATGGTGCTACAAGTAGTACTGTGATCTTTGGCTGTTATATGACATTCGTAAGACACAGTTATGTTACAAATACTCCCACCAACTGAAACTGTATCATGTTTATGATAACATACAATTCCTTTTTGTGTAACAGGTAAGTACAGTGCCACGTTGTCCTGTGATCTCACAGAACATGTATCAAAGTGTAAATATTCACAAGTCTCAATCTATCCCCAAGGGGACAACATGCATCGGAAGTCCTCCATATGATGTAGGTATGGCAGTACAAACACAGCAATTTAAAGTGTTCATAGTCTGTATATGCACACGCGTCATGCCTAGGTATTTGTTGAAGTGTGGAAGACATTCTGTGGCCAGTTCATCACGTATCAGTATTTGTATCCGTGTAGTTATATGCAGGTAAGGTCCCAGCAAATGTAAAGTAAACACAAACATGGTTAATAGGTGTATAATCATTAGGACAGCAAACAAAATGTCTTTGGGGTTGCTTTGTATTGTTATACAGTCTTGCCCGGGTGATTCAGGCTCTATGGTATATCAGCTACAAGATGTCAATCAGACTTGATATCCTTTACCAGTTTGAAAAATGTGAGGTGGACCCAGGACGACCTCTCTGCTAACTTTACTGCAGTAGGCGTTGCCAACAGTACCTGGTACAGACCTTCACACTTTCCACTTGCCAATAATGTTCTTTGGATAACAGTGACATACACACAGGATACTGGTGTCAGCTATGCGTCCGTCTTCGTTTGCTCTTTATCTGTAAAAGACTTTAACTGAAGAACAGTGTTATTGGTTAACAATCCTCTCATGTCACCTGCTAATGAGCCATCGACCTCCGGCTCTGCAGGCATGACAGCTTTCCACTCTGGCACATGATATGCCATTCCACATACTACTTCGAAGTGGGTGCAGCACTTTACATTTGGAACTGTTGTCATGCTCAGCAATGCTAGAGGTAGACAGCACATGTAACTCGTCTGGATGTCACCCACCAACCTCCTCTACTTATTTCTCGGGATCCCATTTTACGGCGCCAGCAGTCATGCTGACTGTGGGTTGTACATGCAATTTACATTCATGGAAATACAAAATAATCCCCCAGGTTGCGTGATTGTCTGGTTCACTACATGTGTTCTATTGTCACTGTAGCTTCTTTACAGCATGCCAGATCTAGGGATACTTTATTTTACTGGCACCTTTGCCACTGCTGCTGCATCCGGATTCATGGTTGGGAATGCTTCTACCCATTTTGATTATATATATGTGTAATCACTAAACAGTATTTGTTCCCTTCACATTTATTCAGATGTATGAACTCCATACAAATAGTATGGAACGGTTATGGTGGTGTAGGTAAACTCACTCCCTTCGGTTTAAATGCTCCTGTGCATGATATCTACTGCAAATGTGACACGCTGCTCATGATGTTTGTATGTGGTTCGTAATTCCGTATGTTAGGGTATTCTGTTAACCAAATGTACCATCCCCTGTTGAGACATGTCTCTACCCATGGCTCCACAAAGCCGCATATCTGAATACATTAGACGTTAATATTGGCTTTATCACTGTGGATATGTGCAGTCCGTGTTCAAGGATTGCTCCTCGCCATACCCACGCCGGCTTTTCTGCTTTCGTAGTTGATGTTTGCATTGTTTGTAAAATTTCTACATCTAAACTGTCTGAGGTTTGTCATTCCTCATTCACACAAACACTTTCCAACTGTGAGGCTGCTTGTTTTGCAGATGCATGAGCTCATGCCTTACCTTTCCTACTGTTATCCTGTTGCTTTCTATGACCTGCACATTTACAATTACCTACTTTAGTGGGTAACTGAATGGAGTCTAATGCATTCAAGATCAATTGCATGATTAATCGGTTTACCGTGGATGTTATCATTCCCTATTCTTCCACTGCTGCTCATAAACATGCACTGTACAGACAACATACTGACTATCGGGACATATGTCCACACATCAGTTTTCCGCTACAGTACAAGCACGTGTTAAAGCTATCTATTCTGCTGCTTGAGCAGACACGTTATGCTGCAGGGTTTGGGCGTCTACAATCTCATTATCAATAACTACTGCATAACCTACTTGATTCGCTCCTGTAGGACTCTGTCTACATGATCCGCATACATTAACTGTCACCTCTGCATCATCTAAGGGTATATCAGTGATATCATGTCTGTGTGTAGTTATTTAATCCATTTCGTATAGGCGACTGTGTGGTGTGCCATACACAGGTGTCGGACGTGACGTTGATAGGTTTCATGTTGTACAACGTTCAATCACCATATGAGGTTGACTCAGTGGTATGGTCAAACAAGACAAATGTCTAGCACGGGTCAGGAATGCTATCTTCTCTTGCAGCAGACTGATCGCAACTGCATGAGACATTCTCACAGTGAGAGGGTGGTCTAGTAACATTAAGGCCGGGGCCTGTACTGCCATGGGTGCTACAACAACTGCCTGTACACAATGTGGCACTGACCATGCCACAGTGTCCAACTGCAATGAGTAGTAAGCTATGTAGCGTTGCTTACTTCCATGCTGTTGCATCAAGACTGACGTCATATATCTCTGCTTACAATCTACAGTCTGACAACATGTGTTATGATTATTCAGGAGACCTACTACAGATGTTGAAGCTATCAATCGTTCTAGTCTGCAGACAGCTGTTTCTGCTACTGTAATCCAGTGTAGTATGTGTTGTGCTGCCATAGGTGTATTAAAGATTAAGGCAGACAATACAGCGGATTCCAAAGCATTGTTTGGTAACCAGCTTTGACAAATGTTAGTCGGCCCAGACAGGACTTCATTCCCTTCTTGTTAGTTGGCTTGGGTGCTTATGAAATTGCTACCTTCCTATCGTCATGTGATGTTCTACCCTACTTGGATACCACATAACCCAGGTACTTGACCTGTATTCTCTGTAGTTGTAATTTATGCTTGCTTACTTTATGTCCCTGTTCTGCTGAATATCTCAATAATGCTATTGTATCTTCCATACATTGCTGCTGGGTAGGGGCCGCAAGCAGAATATTATCCACATAAAGTAGAACTTGACTGGCCCCGGGTGGAGTTAACACCGGAATGTAGCTAGCCATCTCCTGTGGAAATATCGTTGTACTTTCACAGTATCCCCGCGATAGCCGGGTATGGCTGTATATGTTACCCTGAATGTACATGCAAAGCAATACGGACTATCTGGATGTATAGGTATTGCAAAGGAAGCATAGCTTACATGTACCACGGTAAGATACTTCTGTGGCGTGTTCATAGCATTGAATATAGTGTGTGGGTCTGGCACCATCGCTACCCTAAGTATTATTACATGATTTACAGCTTGTACATACTGTACCATCCGCCATTCCCCCTTTGTTTTCCGATCAGAAGATACAGGGGTATTGCATGGTGAATAGCGATTACTTTGTAGATGGGGAATTCCCTCTGTGACTTTACAGATATCTTCTGGTGTCCACGGTCTATACACTACGAGGGTTGGGTCCTGGCCTTCCTGTCCTGCATGAGGGTTCGGTACTTCAATTAATTGACAGATATCCTCACTCTGTTCTAGTGACTGTCTTGTTACTCGGGTGTCCCTAGGTATGTTACGAGTTCGGGATGTGGTTTCAATAGCTTCTGTTACATTTGGTCGTTGTGCTACCTCTGTTGCCACAGGATAACGTGCAGGGACTAGCCTGCCCTCCCGCTTCATATCCTGGATGTGGTATCGGAGGTGGTAGGGGTTGTGGGGGCTATCGGTACTACTGTATTATGATCTTCTCTGTACGTATGATGCTTTGCCATTTGTAGTGTTCTGTTCCCTTCGGTTCACTACCTCAATCCACCTATGTGCATGACGGATACCCAATTGTCGCTGTTTTGTCGCCTGCACATCTTAGGGCTGCCACCTTTTCAAATGCACAATGTGGGACATTAGTGTTCGGAACGTGTAATTTTCCAGGAAAAAGCATACCCACAGCCAGTACATAGGACAGGATTTCACTTTTTGCCAGGAGAGCGACCAATTGTTGTAGCATTTCAGTTGCTTATTCTGTTTATTATGATATTTTGTTGTTCCAGATACAAAACTACTGTTTTATGCTACCATTTTGAAAGATATCTGGGAAATGTTTGTCCTGAGATATCAGGACATTTGCCATTTGTTCGGTTTGTTTGCAGGACACAACTGGCCAAAGAGGGAATGTCCCTCTCAGGGTGGAACAGGTGTTTACCCTAGAACATGTGCATCACATTTTCAGGGATTACAATGTTTCAGTAACGATATTTTGTGTAATATACCATCAATGTCATATTTATTACCCCATTTTGCTGGATAACTTTTAGTTATGTACTCACCATAACTTCAGATGTTTGGGATCCATCTCGCCTACATTTTGACTGATGGGTTCGGAGCCGATCCCTCGGCTCCGACTCGGCACGCTTATGCCAAAGAGCGAAGTCTCTTATTGGCTGAGCTTACTATATCCCAGGATGCACCACTACCAGTCCCCCAAATCTAGTTTGTCCGCATACATGCACACATGCACGCACTGCTTATATAACATCGTCAGATGAAACAAGATAAAAACAGTAGAACTCAAAACCGTTCAATCTCTTCTGATCTCCAAGGCAGGGGAAGGAGGGTGGGTATTAGAATGTAGGTAGATGGATCCCAAACATCTGAAGTTATGGTGAGTACATAACTAAAAGATGTTATGTGATCCTATCTCGCCTACATTCTGACTGATGGGACAGCGTCCCTAGCACCTGAATCCTGGGTGGCTCACTGGAAAACACTCCTGAGTACAGTGGAACCAAATGATGCTCGCCCTTTAGATGCCACACCCAATTTATAGTGGGAAATGAAAGTGTGCGGTTGGACCAAGTAGCCTAGCACAAATCTCAGAAATAGCGAGCTTGGAATGAAAAGCAATAGAAGTAGCCATAGCTCTGGTAGAATGAGCTCTGATAGATGTCGTAAGTTGCTTATTTGAAGAGGAATAAGCCTGAGTTATGCAATCTCTAATCCATTTGGAGATAGTAGCTTTAGTGATGGTTTTACCCAACTTATTATCTGAAAAGGACACAAACAACTGGTCTGATTTTCAAATTTGTTGAGTCCTGTCTAGATAGAAGCGCAATTGCCTGTGAACATCCAATTTATGGAGGGTGTATTCCGCTTCGTTGGAGAATTTTGGAAAGAAAACTGGTAGCTCTAGAGATTGCTGGAGACAGAGATTAGAACAAACCTTTGGAACAAAAGATGGGTTAGGCCTAAGTGATACTCTATCCTTGTGAAAAATCAAGTACGGTCGTTTGATAGATAGGGCTTGAAGCTCTGAAACTCTTCTTGCCGAAGTAATTGCAACTAAGAAGGCAGTTTTCCAAGACAGATATTTTAACTCACATGTAGCAGCCAGTTTGAAAGGGGAAGATGTTAAGGCACGAAGTACCAAATCAAGATCCCACGGAGGCGCAGGATGAAAAACTGGAGGTCTTAACAGCCCAGCACCTTTAATGAAGGTTTTGCATAATCTGCTGCTCATCAACGGTGGATCCATGGATTCGTGAAATTTAGAGATAGCTGCTAGTTGGACTTTAATAGTAGAGACTGAAGATCCTTGATTAAACAAGGATGTTAAAAATTTCAAAACCTCTGGTATCGGGGCAGTGATAGGGTCTAAGCCCCTGAGCTGAGCCCAGATAGCAAACCTCTTCCACTTACTGGGGTACAATTTCTTAGTGCTGGGTTTGTGTGCCACAAATAAAATGTGAATAACTTCCGGTCTAAGGTATGATTTCTGACTAAAGTCGGAAGTGGAGGAGCCAAGCTGTCAATTTCAAAGTGTGAAGGGACTGGTGTAGTTGTCCCGACTGATGAATCAGCAGATCCGGAGTTAGATCCAAAAACCAAGGATCGTCCACGGCATGTTTCTTTAGGTAGGGAAACCATACCTGACGAGGCCAGTGCGGAGCAATTAGTATCATTATGGACCCCAATTGAGAAGCTTTCTGGATGACTTTGGGGAGAAGTGGGACCGGAGGAAAGGCATAAAGTAGTCCTGTTGGCCAAGGTTGGACTAGAGCATCCGTAGCTGCCTCCCCCTGACGTGGAGTCAAGGAGAAGAACCTTTTGCACTTTGCGTTTTGTGGTGTTGCAAACAGGTCGCAGCACGGGGTCCCCCATCTTCTGAAAACCTGAGCTGCTACTGTTTCGTTCAGGGACCACTCGTGAGGAGAGAGAATCGTCCTGCTTAATCTGTCTGCCAATATACTGGATTTCCCTGGAATGTGGGTCGCTACCAAGAAACGGTTGGTAGCTACAGCCCATTCCCACACCCTCATGGCCTTTCTGCAAAGGGGGTAAGATCTGGTCCCTCCTTGTTTGTTCAGATACCAGACCACCGACATGTTGTCTGTGTGGATAGCGATAATGCCTTGAGGGAGAAACTTGTGGAGGGCCTGTAGGGAGAGAAGTACAGCCCTCATTTCCAATACATTGATATGGAGAAAGGTTTCGTCTGGAAGCCAAGAACCCTGAACTAACCTGCCCAGACAATGCCCCCCCACCCTGTCTGGGAGGCATCCGTCGTCAGGGTGGCCACCGGAGGGGGAATAACAAAAGGTCTTCCCTGATTCAGATTGGATGGCTGAAGCCACCAGCGGAGGTCCCGTTTGCACGTTTCTGTAATCAGAATGGGGTGATTGAGGGGGAGATTCTGAAAGGACCATTGTGTCGATAACAGCCACTGAAGAATCCTCATGTGCAATCTTGCCAGTGGAACTAGGAGAACCGTGGCAGACATCGAACCTAAAAGCTGTAGGACTATCCTGGCTGGGGATTTGGATCTTGGAAGCAGGGCTTGAACTTGGCTTTGTAAAGTCTGAATCCTTTCGGTAGGAAGAAAGACGCGCATCAATTTTGAGTCTATCTCTGCTCCTATGAATCTTATGCGCTGAGAGGGCAGCAAGACAGACTTTGACCAATTGAATGTAATTCCCAGGGTAGCACCCAGGGAGATGGTGGCTTTGAGGTTGTCTATTAGTAGATGCCTGGTGGTGGCAGTCAGGAGCCAGTCATCCAGATAGGGAAACACTTGGAATCCAAGACTCTTCAGGTGAGCAGTCACTACTGCCAAACACTTGGTGAACACCCTGGGGGCTGTGGTGAGACCAAAGGGCAGTGCACAAAATTGGAAATGACTGTCTCCCAGGCTGAAGCGCAGATACCTCCTGGACGCCTGATGTATCGGTATGTGATAATAGGCGTCCTTGAGATCTATGGAGCACATCCAAACATCCTTCTCCAACAATGGGAGAATGGATTGTAAAGTGACCATTCGAATTTGGACTTCATGACGGACTGGTTTAGTTTGCTGAGATCCAATATTGGTCTCAGGTCCCCTGTCTTTTGGCACTAAAAGAACCTTGAGTAATTTCCGATCCGATCTGGTATGTGGGGACCGGTTGGATGACTCCTTTTCTAGCAGCTTTGACGCCTCTAGGCTGCAATTTCCTTTGACTGGGTGGTGGGTCCGGGATTTTTTGGACGGTGGGGGTGAGTGTGTGAAGGGAATGGTGTAACCTCCGGCAATAATCCAAGCACCCATCTGTCCTGAGTGATAGACTCCCAGGCTTTTAGGTGCTTGGCAACGGCACCCGACTGGCTCCGAGCAGCACAGCCGGGCAATCCCTCATGAAGTGTGGGAGGCTGAAGAGCCACGAATGGACTCGCGGTCTCCAGACTTGCGGGGTCCTCTGCCGCCTCTGGGACGGGCGTCTCCCAGAAAAATTTCCGTCCTCTGCCTCTGGAAGGGGAATCTTCCTGCTGTTGAGGAAAAACTTACGGATTTGCGGAACCACATCTTCCCTCCTCCTTTAGCCTTGGGGTAAGGCCGAAAGGGAGTGGAATAACGTGCACCCACGGCAGATAAAGTTTTTCCCTCTTGCTCACAGCGGTAAGAGTGTCTTTAACCTTATGTCCAAACAAAGAGGACCCATCAAAGGGAGCGTCGTGAAGGAAGACTTGAAGGCCTCCAAAATGACATTAAACGGAGCCAGGCTTGTCTCCGTGAGCCACGCCTGTGCCTGCGCTCTGCCGCCTTCGGGCTGCATATGAAATGAGCCTCATGGACGAGTTAGAAATCGAGGTAAGGATAGCCAACTGAGAGCTAACCGACTGGGCTAGCTGCTCAGGTAGGTTACCTGAGAGGAGTCTGACAGCTCCTTGACCAGATCCCTCTGTAGCCTGGTAAAATGTGCCAAATAATTCAGGGACCTTAGTGTAAAGGCCGCTGAAGTCAGGTGCGCTTCCCATCGGTCCATGCTCCTAGACTCCTTATTAGGAGGATGGACGGACGTTGAAGCCTCTGCCACGCCCTGTTGTGTAGCAGATGCCACCACCATGGCATCTACAGCCACGCCTTTGTCAAGAACTCCTTCTCGGTGGGGCAGACAAAAATTTGTTAGGCGAGAAGGCACTGGTTCCACAGTATCTGGATGTTCCCACGCCTCCGACAAACCAAATCCAGGAGCTCGTCAAGGGCGGAGACACCCAGGAGGCGGAGGGCTGAGCCCCAACGGCCTTGCGAAGCACTGACTCATCAGCAGACGGGGGTTTGGGTATCCAGCCGCCTCGACGCTTAAGGATCTCTAAAATGTCTGCGAATGAGACATCATCCGAGGACGACTTCGGGACCCCTCCGCATCATCAAGATCAGTGTCCGATGTAATAGACTCGGGAGTCCACGTGCTTCCTCTTGCACGATCTCTTCCTTGGGGCTCCTCCAAGACAACTCAAGAACCCTCAGGAGGAGGGGAACCCCAGTGGGGTAACCTCAGGCCCCGGGCTCTGCTGCCTAGGGACAGGGAACTACCAAAGACCCAGTCTCCACGCCCAGGAAGGTGCCGGTAAAGCCGGAGAGATGGCGAAGAAGACTTGGCCAAGGCACTCCTCATAGCTCTGAAAGCCGGACCCCAGAATCCTGGGAGTGTCCGTCCCCGAGCCATGATAGCAGACGGAAGTCCCGCAGCAAGCACCGAGAGGAGGCTCGAACCGACAGCATAGGTCCCAACGTCACCCCGGTCCGGCCGAAGAAGTCCGTGCCAAACTCGGACCCAAGGCGGGTTGGAGTAAGGGTCGGAGCCGACCCTAGGATCTCCACCGGCTCCAACAGCACCTGCTCCACGGAGCAAGCGGTCGGAGGAGGAATGGCAATGGCATGGGCTATCGGCTCCGAAGCCAATTGGGTCGGAGCCAAACAATTTTTGAAAGACTGGGGACTGGAACAGTCTTTGGAGCACCCTGTCTATGTCCGAATCTGACATCCTCGATGACCTAGAGGAGACTGAATGGGTTCGAGTTGGCCTCTCCAACGGCCCCAAGGGGCTAGGGGACCGGTTCCGAGGCGACTCGATAACTATCGGCGCCGAAGGAATACCCAAACTAGTTTCCATCGGTGCTGAGGAGGACTTAGGCGCCGAGGAGGAAGTGTCTGAGCGGACAACCTTCATCGGCTCCGAGACCAGTGGAGCCGATGAAGGTGACCCGCTCGATGCCCCAGCCATCGGCTCCGAAGCCAGAGGAGTCGAGACTGGAGGCATCGAGGCAGACTGTTCCGCCTCGGCTCGAAGTCCTTGGAGCCGAAAGAGAAGCCTGCCTATGTCTTTTGGCGGTCGGGTCTGACGGACTGGTCGGAGCCGACGCCTTTCTTTAGCAGGAGAAGGAGAGGATGCTAATGCTTCTTCAAAGGAGGGTTTTATAAGGCCTTTCAAAATAAGTTTATTTTTCCTCTCTTGGAGGACCCTCGAGGAAAACGCGTGACACGCTGCAGGACTCCTGTAAATGTTTGGCCCAAACAATACACACAGAGAGAGTGGTCATCTGTGATAGACATTTTAAAGCTGCACTTAGTGCACTTCTTAAAGCCCGAAGGCCTAGGAGCCTGAGACATTATTAGCAACAAGTCTAGTAACTATTACAGAAAGACACACACTTTTTTTTTTTTTTTTTTTTAAACTGTCACTACAATAAACAGCTTGCAGTCGCCGATTAAGGTAACCTGTCCGACAACAACAGAAAGAAAAATTAATTAAAGGGATCCAAGAACCCCTAAGGATTTGAAGCAGTTGACTGACCGGGAAAAGCCCTACAACTGAAAGGGGCCTCTAGTCAGAACCAATACGTCAACCACACAAAAGTACAGTATAGCTGTTAAAACAGCTTTTTGTTAAAGAATTAGAGAATTCCTGACAGAAAAAGTTAGTGAAAACACTACTTAGCTCAGCCAGCTCGAGACCACGTCTTTGCTAGTTAGCGGCAAACGAGATCTGGGGGACTGGTAGTGGTGCATCCTGGGATATAGTAAGCTCAGCCAATAAGAGACTTCGCTCTTTGGCATAAGCGTGCCGAGTCGGAGCCGAGGGATCGGCTCCGAACCCATCAGTCAGAATGTAGGTGAGATAGGATCACATAACATCTCACATTATGTGCTCTCTGCGATTGCATATACTTCACGTCACCCGTCAAACGCGGATCACATGATCTGTTTCTTCAATAATCTCCCATATCCTCTACACGACTGCTACGTACCCTTCTCTCATACCACGTGGTGTCTCCTTCCCTGTATCCACTGTAGTGTCTACAATGACTATTTACTCTGCTGTGTGTTCCCCTGACCTATGTTCAGATTTAACAGTATGTGGATAGGTCTTCGACCCGCTATCACAACTGTTAACAGAAACACAATGTAGTCTGGTCCCTGATCTACAATAGAGACAAAGAGGCAAACACTCCTTACCTGAGCCTCCTGTTTAAGGCTGCACGATTTCTTCTTGGGATCCAGTTTTCCGCTTTTCAGCCACAGATCAGACAGTAAACAGCCTCTTTACACACAACAATTCAGTCGGAGGTCTTTTCATTCAAGAAGAACCATTTAGGCAAATTCTCCTGCGTAGATGTCTAACCAGACATGCACTCTGACCTGTAGCTTACCAAGGAATTCGGATTACAAGGATCACAATGTCAAATAAGTTGTTAAAACCAGACTGTAGTTATCAGTAGGCTTTTCTAAGTGACAGTCAATAACACAGGAGGCTCGGGTTCAGAAAGTTTTAGGAGTGTACACAGGCAGGCTAAATAATATACAGTCCAAGTATGAGAGTTTTGTCTGACTCTATACAGTAAGCAGTTTCTTTATATAGTGTTTACAATCAGCTTTTGCCCACCTTACTGACGTGGTCGGTCACAGGGCATTTCCATCACTATGGTCCACAATAGTCTATACATACGGGGTGCTGGGGTCGTGCTTTTAAAATGTTTTCCCATGAGAATAACACAGCCTTGCAAGGCACCTTGTCAATTACAGTGTCCTTCTGTGATTGTAGCTGTTTCAAGGACCCTAGACTGTTCCGATACAGTAGTCAGTTAATTTCTTAATACGTTGCTTTGTCTCTCTGGTAAGGAGTTGTACTGTTATCTTCGATAGAGCTCACAAGGCCATCCTCCTCAGGGGAAGGGGTGATGTTATGCATGTACATACATTTATTGTTCTGTAACCCAGCAGATAATTAATGCTGACAGACATAAGCCTGCTGTACTGGTTACTGCCAGGATCAGAATTCCATCACACTACAGCTTAGCTTCACCAATTACATGCAGGCTTAGTTCTACTGCCATATTGTATGGTACAATTCAATGCATTATATAGTATTTCGAGTCTAAACTGGCACTTCATATGTGTTTCTATATATATTTTTCGAACAACATCCATCCGGCCATATGCATGTTGTTCCGTCCTTTACCTTGACCGTGTGTATTTGGCTGTCCGGCAACGCTACTCTCCACATGTGATGTCCCACCTTCCCCTTCTTTGCCTGTAGCACCCTGTTAGGACGTCCTGTTTGGTAGGCACGTGTTCCGCTATATGTGATCGACTTCACTGCATAGCTAATCATCGATGCGGTGGTTCTACAACCCAACTTGTCCACATGTGTACAGTTATGTGCACCGTGTCGTATGCAAACCTATATGGTTTCGACGGGTACATACCACATGCGGGATGTACACATTCTGCAGACACATTCACATGCAGCCATTTACATATCTGTACCTGAGGTGGGTTGGTGACATGTGGGGTACGTATTTGCCCGCGTGGCATTGCCTAACACAAACATCTTACCACATTTCAGGTATGCACATTGTGTGTGGGTGTATAGCTGCACACGGATGCTAGCAGGTTAGGGTGCACAGGTGTACATGGGTGGGACTGACATGTACAATGAGGCTATTGTGTATTACATCTGAATGCATGGGTTCTGCTTCTGGATATTACACTTCAACATACGCCATCCAGTGCATGCGACAGAGACGTTGCTGGGTGTGGGATATGTTGCTATGCACATGTTTGCCTGTATTTAAGGTATCTTGATTCCTTACTGTTGTTATGTCGACACAGCTACCTGGCTATGTACTCTCACTACTGCTTGTGACCATTATGGTTGGCACCTTTTCCAATGCCCATAGTGGGGCATGTTATGTGGAAACTTCAGAATTTGCAGGACTACACATACCCACGGCAAGTGCAGTTGACAGAACTTCACTTGTTTGCCATACTATAAGCTTATTCTGTAAGCATTTGGGTTCCTTATTCATTTTCTTATGCCATGTATGTGTTTCATATACAAATGTATATGTTTTATACTACTATTACATGTATATTGCGGGAATATTTTTGGCAGGGGATCTGAGGTCATTTTCCATTTTTCCGATTGTTGCAGGGACACAACTGTCCAATCAGGGACTGTCCATGGCACATTGGGACAGCTGGTAACCCTGGTGACCATGCCCATGTCGCTACTGGGGTTGCCACCTTTTCCAGTTTCCAAGCTGGGAATATTTCCGGGACTCACATCTGACTTTACAGGCCGACACGTACACACGGTCACTATATAGCATAGAAATAGAAGTTATGTTCTTACCATAACGTTCCATGTTAGTTGTCTTCTTCTCGCCTTCTTCTTGCTGGATGGGTTCGGAGCCGACCTCGGCTCCGACTCGGCCACTCTAAAAGCTCGAGAGTTGGTTCCACCGGCTCGAGGCTCCCCTTATATCCCACAATGCTAGGCGAGAGTTACCTCAGATCTCGTTTGTAAGCTAACCCCAGCTGATAACAGTAACAACATAACTGTAAAAACAGAATCCACCTCTAACAACAGGAAGAAAAAGGGTGACCTACATCCTGAACCAAGAAAATATGCATAATAGCATATGACTAAGAAAGAGGTGGTAGAAAGAGAGGTCACGATCACAACTCCTCTAGGTCTGTCCAGGCCAGGGGGAAGGAGGGTGGGACGCAAGAAGAAGGCGAGAAGAAGACAACTAACATGGAACGTTATGGTAAGAACATAACTTCTATATGTTAAGTTGTCTATCTCGCCTTCATTCTTGCTGGATGGGACCGCGTCCCTAGCACCTTGTCCCGGGTGGCCTAACGGAACAGACTCCTGAGAACAGTGGAACCAAAATTAGCTCTATGCCTAGAAGCTAAATCCAACTTATAATGAGAAATAAAAGTGTGAGGAGTAGCCCAAGTAGCCGCTGCACAAATGGTGTCAATAGGCAGCCTGTCTTGGAAGGCTAAAGAAGTAGCCAAAGCTCTGGTGGAATGGGCTTTAGGTTTATTAGGCAATTTTTGTTGTCTAATTTCATATACCAGGGAAATCAAAGATGTTAGCCATCTGGATAATGATACCTTTGAAACTGAAAGTCCCTTTCTGCTTTCCGCATAGGAGACAAACAGCTGATCAGATTTTCTGAATTGTTTCGTCCTATCCAAGTAGTACCTTAATTGACGATGAACATCCAGGCAGTGTAACTTTTGTTCAGACCTATTTGAATACTCTGGGAAAAAGACAGGAAGGTCAATGGTTTGATTTATATTTGATGTTGAAACCACCTTAGGCAAAAAGGACGGGTTAGTTCGTAGGAAACTCTGTCCTTATGGAACACAAGATAAGGAGAACGACAACTGAGTGCTTGAAGTTCTGAAATTCTTCTAGCTGATGTGATAGCCACCAGAAAGAGAGTTTTCCATGATAATAATTTCAAGGAACATGAAGCTGCAGGTTCGAAAGGGGAAAGAATCAAAGAAGCAAGAACTAAATTTAGGTCCCAAGGAGAAGGAGGATTTCTTATAGGAGGTCTGAGAAGAAAAACTCCTTTCAAAAAAAGCTTTGCAAAGTTTGTGGGACATTAGGGCAGATTCAGAAATGCCCACATGGAAATTAGAAATAGCTGCCAATTGAACCTTAAGAGTAGATGGAGATGAACCTGCATGGAAGAGTTCAGCTAGAAAATCAAGGACTAGTTGGGTGGAAGCGGTGAAAGGATCTATGTTCTTTCCTTGTGCCCAATATGAGAAGCGTTTCCACTTACTCAAATAAATCTTTCGAGTGGAAGATTTATGGGAAGCTATCAATATATCTCTAACAGAGTGAGATAATTGAGGAAGCCTGGCTACGGTTGGAACTGGAGGAACCAAGCAGTGAGGTTCAGAGAGGGGAGGGAGCGATGAAACTGACCCGACTGGTGGATCAAAAGATCTGGAACTAGGTCCAGGTTCCACGGTCGCTCCAAAAGAAATCGATGTAGAAAGGGGAACCACACTTGTCGAGGCCAGTAAGGAGCAATGAGGATCAATGAGGCCTTCTGAGCAATAGCTTTCTGTATTACTTGAGAGATCAGTGGGAAAGGAGGAAATGCATACAGAAGTCCCGGGCCAAACTTGGACTAGAGCGTCCCTGCTGGGTTGGCCTGGTAAATGGAATAGAGTGAAATATTCTCTGCACTTGCTGTTTTGGGGAGTAGCAAAAAGATCGCAGCAAGGCTGACCCCACTTGAGAAAGATTTCTCTCACTACAGAGTCTTTCAGAGACCACTCGTGAGGCATGAGTATAGCTCTGCTCAACTTGTCCGCAATGTGATTGGACTTCCGGGGATGTGCGTTGCTATCAGAAAACGCTGAGAAGAAATCGCCCATTGCCACAGTCTGAGTGCTTCTCGACACAGGGGTAAGATCTGGTTCCGCCTTGTTTGTTGATGTACCACACTACAGACATATTGTCTGTCTGGATTGCAATCGTTCCCAAGGGAAGAGAGTCTTGAAGGGCTTGCAACGCTAAAAGCACTGCTCTCATCTCCAGAACATTTATGTGCAAGTGGCATTCGTTTGGTTGCCATGTGCCCTGGACTGTCCTGCCCTGATAATGCCCCCACCCGATCAGGAGGCATCCGTTCTCAGAGTAGCAACCGGAGGAGGTGGAACAAATGGTCTTCCGACAGGAGCTGGGGAAGACATCCACCATATGAGATGCTTTTGCACGCTTGCGTGATCATAATGGTGTGAGACATTGGAAGTTCCTGGTATGACCATTGGGTAAAAGCATCCACTGAAGGATCCGCATGTGGTATCTGGCCAATGGAAGGAGAGGTATGGCCGCTGCCATGATTCCCAACACCTTTAGAACTAACCTGGCTTTGACTCTGTTGTTGTTGAGAAGAAGTGACACCAATTTGTGAATGTCTGATATCCTTTGGTTCGTTAGCCTTGCAGACATGTTTATAGTATCTAAATTTGCGCCTATGTAGGTAATAGTACGACAAGGCGACAAAACAGACTTTTCGCAATTTATTGAAATACCCAGTTTTTGACAAACGCGAAAAGTATAATCTCTGGCCATCAGAAGGAGATGCTTGGTGGGAGCTGTGAGAAGCCAGTCGTCCAAATATGGAAACACCTGGAATCCTTGTCGTCTCAGGTGAGAAGCTACCACTGCCATGCATTTGGTAAACACCCGAGGGGCAGTGGTGAGACCAAAGGGCAGGGCCCTGAACTGAAAATGACTGGTTCCCAGCCTGAAGCGGAGGAATCTTCTGGAGCGTCTGTTCATTTTTATGTGATAGTACGCATCCCGAAGGTCTATAGAGCACATCCAGTTTCCTTTGCCCAAAAGGGGAAGAATGGATTGCAGCGTGACCATCCGAAATCTTGTTTTCTTGACTGATTTGTTCAAGACACTGAGATCCAAGATCGGTCTCCAGTCCCCTGTTTTCTTTGGAACTAAAAAGAACCTTGAGTAGATTCCGGATCCTTGTTGGTCTGCTGGCACTGACTGAATTGCTCTTTTGCAAGCAGTTTTGAAATTTCCAAAGCTGCTATATCCCTTTGAGCGGGTGGAACATCTGGAAGGGATTTTTTTGATTGATTTGGAAAACGAAGAAAGGGGATAGAATAGCCTTCGGAAATGATGGACTGTACCCATTTGTCTCGAGTCAGGGATAGCCAGGCTTCTGGGTACAGTGACAATCTTCCCCCGACTGCCTCCGAAGATGGGCAGTCGGGCAACACCTCAGGGATGCTGAAAAGGCTTGTCAGGAAAGGCTTCCCGATTGCCCTGGTTCTGCGGACCCCCCCTGCCCCTAGGGCGACGTCTACCATTGTTATTCCCACCTCTGCCTCTGGTAGGAAAACGACTCTGTGCGTCAGGCGAAGTCCCTTGAGATTGTTTACGGAACCACATCTTCCCACCCTTCTGGCCTTTGGGGTAAGGCCTAGAAGGAGTCGAAAACGGACTCCGACGGCAGAAAGGGTCTTGCCATCAGTCTCGCACCTAGTCAGGGTTTCTTTCACTTGAGGACCAAAGAGAGATGATCCATCAAAAGGTGAGTTCGTGAAAGACGTCTTGAAAGGGTCCGCAAAATTGCATAGCCGCATCCAGGCGTGCCTACGTAAAGCTACACCTGTCCCTGCGGCTCTGCTCGCTCCATCGGCCGCATAAGAGAGGAGGCGCATGGAGGAGTTAGATATGGAATTAAGGGTAGCCAGCTGCGTGTTCATTTTATCTTGGAAACCCGCAGCTGTAGGATCTTTAACATTTCACTCGCTTCCTGATCAAGTCCCTTTGAAGACGAGTGAAATGGCACAGGTAATTCAGCGAACGCATGGTAAATGTCGCTGAGGAGAACATCCGCTTCCGCACCTATCCATGGACCTAGATTCCTTGTTAGGTGGATGGACAGGCACTGAAGGATCAGCCAGTTCCTTCTTTGTGGCAGCAGCTACCACCATAGCATCCACAGAAACTCCTTTTGATAAAAATTGCTTGTCTGATGGAGCTGTGATGAATTTGGAGGGTCTCCTGGGAGTGGGGTCCACTGAATCAGGAGCCGTCCATGCCTTCTTAGCAACCACCTGCATGAGGGGGTCAAGGGGGACACCCAGGAGGTGGAAGGACGAGAGCCAAATGCCTCAAGATACACAGATTCGTCCTCCGAAGGGTTGAGGGCTGGCCAATTTCCCCTCTGTTTCAGGATCTCCAGAATGTCTGCAAATGAGACATCTTCAGAAGGGGAACGGGGGGAACCCTCAGAATCATCCAGATCTGTGTCTGACGTGATAGACTCAGGTGAGTCAATGTGCTTCCTCTTGCACTTCCTCTTCCGAGGGGGCTCTTCTGCCAAATCAGGAGAGGCCTCGGAAGAGGATGAAATCCCCACAGGGGGCTCCTGAGGAGCTGGCTCTCTGCGGTCCGGGATGAGAGAGTGAGTCGACTTACCCTGAGGCAGCATCGAGGGAGGGGCTGACGGAGCCGACTGTGGAGTAGAGCCAGGCTCTAACACACTCCGCATGACCTCGAATGCACCCCTGTCAGGCAGAGCCAGAGGTCCCCGCTCCGAGGAGCTAAGAACCCCCCTCGGCACCGACAGTGATGGCTCCGAGGCCGATGTCGGAGCCGAACTCACCAGCGCCGAAGCACCGAGAGGGAGAGGGGGGTCGGACAAGGGTCCGATGCCACTCACCCCCTCGGAGCCGATGAGGGAAGTCCGGCGCCGAGATTCCTCCAAAGAAGAAAATGGAGCCGACGACGGAGCCGAAGACAATTGTCTCGGCCCGGCAACTACAGTCTCGGTTCCGACGACCCGGCTCCGAACTCAAAAGAGTCGAAGGAGGAAAGAGTTGATGGACCGGGGCAGGCACCGACTGATGAGTCGGGCTCTGAAGCATCTGGGCTAGTGCCTCGGACTTAAGTAGTCGACTCACCACTCTCTGAAGGTCATGATCGGACAGCCTCGATGACCTAGAGGAATGAGACCTTTGGCTCCGTTCAGACAGCAGGGGAGATCCTGGAGCCGAATGAACGGAGCCAAGAGAAGGTGACCTAGACCTCTTTCTAGTTGTCGGCTCGAAGGTCTTGTCGGAGCCGACACGGTACTCGATAACCTCGGCTCCGCCGAGCGGAGGAAGCCACAGAAACTGTGGACTGAGACTTATCGGCTCCAGCCGGAGCCGATAAAGGCAAAGGTTGAACAACCTGAGGTCTCGGCTCAGAAGCCGGAGCCGAAGACCTCGATGCCTTAGAGGGCTTCCCTGTTGAAACTGACAGGGAATCCTCTGGCTTCAACAAGCCTCTCAGAATCAACTTGTTTTTTCTTTCCTGCAGGACCCTGGGGCTGAAGCCATGGCACACAGCACAGGAGTCCTGCAGGTGCAAAGGCCCCAGACAATAGACACAAGAAGTGTGAGCGTCTGTCAGAGACATTTTCTGACAGCACACATCACACTTCTTGAATCCGGAGACCTTTGCTTCTTTTGACATATCCCTAACTGACAGGTGTACACAAACACACACCCAAACACACAAGTTATACCCTGTCAGCAAAAAATAATAATTTTAGTAGAAATACTAAAAATTAAGTACAAAAAATTAAAGTAAAACTACACAAACATTTCCTAGGGAAGGGAAGGCCAAAGGCCCAAAGGGAGAACCAACAGTTCTTTTAATAAAGAAACGGGAAATATTAGGGTCGGGGATAAAGTTCTATGATCTACACTAATCTAGGAAGAATTTAACTTAAAAAGGGGAAAAAAGAGTAACTTTTAGAAGAAAAAGCTAACACTCACCAGGAACCGGTAGAAGCAACCAACCTCGAAGCTGTAGCGGCAAACGAGATCTGGAGGTAACTCTCGCCTAGCATTGTGGGATATAAGGGGAGCCTCGAGCCGGTGGAACCAACTCTCGAGCTTTTAGAGTGGCCGAGTCTGAGCCGAGGTCGGCTCCAAACCCATCCAGCAAGAATGAAGGCGAGATAGACAACTTAACATCTTCACTTGTTTGCCTAAATAAAAGCTTATTGTTGTGGCAGTTTGCTTGCTTATTCTGTTTCTTGTGACATTTAGGTATTTCAGTTACAGAAATAACCAATTCATGCTACCATTACATTAAATACGGGATATCATTATGTCCTACAATCTTAGCACATTTGCCATTTTTAATACGTTTTTTCGGGACACAACTGCCCATAGAGAGACTGCCCCACCCAGAGTGGGACAGGTGGTGACCTTAGTCACTGCTCCTATGTCGGTGCGGCGCGCTGACATGCTGCTGTACACCTTCTCTGAGTGTAACCACTGACGGTGCATTGCGGGCAAACGCGGTCTTATGCGTATCCTTTGCTCCTTGGATGGGTACACTTAAGCCTTCGTGGCTTGTATTTGCTTCTCCGCTTATTTGGGACGGTACTATGTTGCATACTCTACGTGCGTTTCATTCTGCACGGGACCTGGCTGCTGCCATTACTATTATGGGCGGACCGTGGCTGTCAGCACATTAGGTTGCTCACCTCATGCCGGCTTAGACACGCCTCCAGACGCATCCTACCTGGGCTCGCTCACGTACACTATGCACGTGTCTGTGGTTGCAGTGCACTCTCATTAATATGCATATGGCGCTACTGCGCCGGCTATTCACTGCACCGCTGGCGCAGACCTTACGCCGGCCTTGCGCCGAGCTTCATGAATCCCGGGGATAGCTGCAAGTATGCAGAGAAAAATAAGTGTGTGACCGATTTATCTCATACCAGTGTTTCAGCTTCATGACGTTTATGTTTGTGTGTGTATGTGTGTGTTTATTTATTTATTGTGCAAGTCCCACTTTCAGTGGAGGCCTGGGGATAAATGCTCTATTTTGCAAAATGAGTAGACGACAGTTTGCAGTTATACAAGATTTACAAAATAAATGTGCGTACATAAATAGACTATTAATGATAGGGAAATTAATCAAAAAAAAATAAATGCACATACATAGAACAGTAAATGAATATACATAGAATTGTAGTGATATGATAGTTAATGAAAACATGACAGTTAAATGAAGAATACAGTAAAATACTTGCTACTATCAAGCTAAGAGTCTGGTTACTTTCAAATTGAATTATCTGAAAATAGATATTGAGTAGAAGACAGTGAGTGAAGTAATTATAGGATGAAGATAGTTACAGATTATGAATGCGTATTGAGGAGGTCCAGATTAGAGGGAGATAGAGATAGTAGTGGAGAAGACTAGATGATAGGCAGATAGAGATTGTGAAGAAATAGCTGTATTGTCACTAGTTACAAAAGAGTGGTGACAGTAAGTGTTTGGAGATTATTCGAGAATATCACATGCACAGAGTTGGCAACTGAGTAGGTAGGACTTTAGTTGAGTTTAAATGATGCAAGGAGTAGAGGTGGCGAAGGTGGATGAGTTTAAATACTTGGGGTCAATAGTTCAGAGTAACGGTGAGTGTGGGAGAGAAGTGAAGAAGAGAGTACAGGCAGGATGGAGTGGGTGGAGAAGAGTGTCAGGAGTGATTTGTGACAAACGAGTACCTGTAAGAGTGAAAGGGAAGGTCTACAAGAGGGTAGTGAGACCAGCTATGTTATATGGGTTGGAGACAGTGGCATTGACAAAAAGGCAGGAGTTTGAGCTGGATGTGGCAGAGTTAAAGATGTTAAGATTTGCACTGGGTGTGACAAGGGTGGACAGGATTAGGTATAAGTATATTAGTGGGTCAGCCCAGGTTGGAAGGTTTGGCGACAAAGCCAGAGAGGCAAGATTACGTTGGTTTGGACATGTGCTGAGAAGGGATGCGGAGTATATTGGGAAAAAGATGCTAAGGATGAAGCTACCAGGTAACAGGAAAAGAGGAAGGCCTAAGATAAGGTTTATGGATGTAGTGAGAGAGGACATGCAGGTGGTTGGTGTGACCGAGCAAGATGCAGAGCACAGGAAGAAATGGAAACAGGTGATCCGCTGTGGTGACCCCTAACGGGAACAGCCGAAAGAAGATGATGATGAAATGATTTTAGGGAGTGTTGTCATATTGCTAGTGTGATGGAGTTCCAGGATTTAGCTAGATGATTTGCCAGAATTGTGGGTTTGGATGCATCTAATAGATTTTTGTCTGATGAACATAGTGGCCTGGAAGGGTTATATCTGTATGAGGTTGGAAATGTATGGAAAGTTCTTAAGTTTATACACAGTGTTATGGATTTGTGGAAGTTGTAAGTAGGTTAGATAACGTGGGAATCTATTTGGAAGGTTGGCAGCGAATCCTCCTATTTTGTAATAACATTGCTCAAGTTTGTTTAGCAAGGTTACTTGGATGTTGTTAAGGATGACAGTGAAATATGTTAAAGTAGGCAAGAGGAGAGAATAGGCAATGTGCTTTTTATAGTGTCTGACAGGAATGTTTTGACTATATACAGAGATTGTAGTTTCTGGTGTAATTTTTTCACTATATTTTTAGTGTGTGTGTGTGTGTGTGTGTGTGTGTGTGTGTGTGTGTGTGTGTGTGTGTGTGTGTGTGTGTGTGTGTGTGTGTGTGTGTGTGTGTGTCTGTGTGTGTGCGTGCGTGCGTGTCAAATTGTAGGTTCTGATCTGCACAGATGCCTAGCGTATGTGTGACAAGTTCAATTTTTGTTTTATAGAATGAGGTAACTAAGAAGGAGGTTTTGCTGATTGTAAGTGGGAGTAAATAGGATTAGTTTGGATTTACTTGGGTTAAGGAAGAGGTCAAACAGCAAGAAAAGAAAAAGTAAACCACTCAGTTAAGGCTGGAGTAAACGTAGCAGTCAAATCCAAAAACAGTAACAAATTACCTTCTGTTTTAATAAAGTTACTTCTATATATATAGTGATTTAAAGCCGTGTTTGGGAGGAGGTTTTGTAACTGTTAAGGAAGAGGTAGTCAGATGTCATCCAGGTTTGTATAGTGGAGTAGGACTCCAGTGTAAGTTCTTATAGTTTGTTGATATTTTTTGTGATACAGATAACTTTAGCACCATCTGTATACTGTACTAGGGATGCATTTTTCCAGGCTTTATGTAGCTTATTGATGGAGATGTTAAAGAGAATGGGCCCCAGGATTGATCCTTGTGATACACCAACTGGGACGGGGAAGAAGGATGAGATGCCTTTTTGCCACTTGACGGCTTAAGCTTTGTTTTGGACGTAGCTACGAAACCACGAACAGTGATGTCAAGTCCTAGGTTATGAAGTTTGTGTAGAAGAATAGAATGAAAGACCAAGTCAAAGACCTTGTATAAATCTAGGAAAAAGGCAGACAACAGGTTTCCAACATTCCTATTTGTGTTTAACAGTGTATTGATGAAACTAAGTAAAGCGGTAGATGTACTATGATGAGGATGTAAGGCATGCTGACATGAAGAGAGGGGGTTATTTTGTGTGAGGTAATGTAAGAGTTGCGACTGAATGCATTTTTCAGGTATTTTTGATAAAGGGGAGAGGATGGCAATGGGCTTGTAGTTTGTTTTTTTTTCCAGAGGGTAGGAACATATGCTTCACTGATGAAACAGTTTATTAAAATTGAGATGAGGTAGTCTATTTCTTTTGCAGCCATCTGAAGGTATTCACCAGGTACGTTGTCAGAGGCTAACGTGGTGGGCTTCAATTTAATTAACATTTTTTTTTTTAATTTAAGCAGTAGGGACTGGTTGGAAGGAAAGGTTATGAAGAGGTGGTGCTGTTGTCTGGTTGCTGGTATTAGGGGAATTTTGAAGTAGTGATGAGACTGTCTGAATGAAATTAAAGCTAAAAGCATCAGCACACTTGGTAGTGCTGTTAGTGTTAAGTGTAGGAGATGGTAGACCGGTGTGGCTGGGCTTGAGCAGCTGGTTTATAGAGGACCAGAATGTTCTGAGATTTAGGGATGTATATAGATATAGATAGAGACAGAAATATACAGATAGCTATATGGTTCATTTGACTGAAAGTTCATTTTGTCTGTAAAAAAAAGCAGTGGTTCATTTGGTCTAAAACTCATTTGGACTAAACCACAAATGACTGAATCATGTTTGATTGAAAACTGTTAGCTTGTAGAAAATTATCTGAACAGCCATGATGCAGGACAGATTTGGTTCGGTGATAGGTAGGAACTATAATGCAAATTAATGTTAAACGTTATTAGTTCCTTTCTAAAGCCCACTTGTCATACCTCTATGTCCAGAAGTTTGTGTATGCATGCCTGCAGTGATTCAACATTTCAGGAGTATTCACTTTTCTCTGTGCTTATGTGACTGTGGAGTTAGTATATTTACGTTAGGGGTTGTGGGGGTGTAGGGGTCTTGCCCTCTTGCTAAAAAACAGCTTTCAGAAATATATTTATTGTGAGACATTTTCAGTGAAATGAGTTTTACTGTTTTTTGCTTTGGATCAAATTAATTTTTGACTGAATGAAGAACTGTTTTTTTTTTTTTTTAGATGAAATGAACTTTCAGTCAATGTATATAAGATAAATAGTATCTAAAGGAAAAAATTAGAATCATTTTCCTGTGGGGCAGCACGTGACTCCTACACCTCCTACTTAATGCGATCAAGTCAGGTCACTCCACCTTCACGAAAGGGGAAAATCTGTAAAAGGTTTCATTATCTAACATCATTTTCCTGAACTGTGCATTCATGTGGGTTTTTTTTGGCCAAGTAGCCTACTCTCAAATGCAAAGCAAAATAAAGCATGATCTTTCACGTATACAAAATTAAAACATGTTATTACTATATTTGACTATAGTTAAAGTTTTCTGTGTACTGGACAGCAGCTTACCTATATTGACAGGAACTGACTCAGCAGGATACACCTTTTCAATAACAGCTGCCCAGTCCTGGAAAACCAAATTGCCAAGTTCCTTCAGATCAGCAAAAAACCTGACAGGTAGTCCTTTATTTATGATTTTGGTCTTAAGCTTCCTGATTTTCCACTCTTCATTTTCATATTTACTTGAAAATGTGGAGAGTATGTTTTTCTTATCTTTTGCAGAGACGGCAGAAAGTTTGGCATCAATGTAGCTATAATCTCTGAAGTAGAAGAAACAAAACTGAGAATTGTTCAGGAAAGCTGCTTGCATTATTTCAAGTTCTGTTATACTGTAGTACTGATTTGCTTTATGGAGAACCCAGGGGTAACCACAGCTGGCAGCTGTATACAATTTATTTTCTAATGTTGATAGATTACAACCATTTTCTGCACACATTGACAAGAGTGCTGAACCTTCCTGGCGATGATCTCCATACCTATGTCCTAACATACAGATGAAAAATGGGGAACTGTTAATGTAGTCAAGGCTGAGCTTTAGCTGATGGGAGCTGATGTTTCTGTTTCTTGGGTAATGAAGAGTTTCTTGACAGTCTTCCTCTGTATTCCACCTTAAATCAACTGTTGTGAAACGGGTTCCTCTTGTTTGGCAAAGCTTATCTAGCTGAGGAAATACATCCTTCACCAAAAACTGTCTTTCTTCCAAAAAATCCTCTAATGTTGAACACAGGTAGGGTTTAATTGGCAGTTTGTGTGCGAAGTGGAGGTAGCATTCAACATCATTGTTTTCACTTGGATCACTTAAATTCTCTGCCATTATTTTGAGACTTCTTTCCTATATATACTTTACTTGAAATATATCTTCATGGCAAATAATGATATTTTGTTACTTCTATTCCATCTTCTGTCTTTCATCAGTAGATTATGGCACTCTGTGGAAATTTATAAAATAACTGTTAAGTGCAATCACCACATGCAAATTATTACAGTGTTTTACTTGCTATAGCTAGCTGCTATTTATTTTAACTGCTCACACCACAAAGGTGTCAAATGTACTGTTTTACTGAGAAACAAACTATAACATTTAGCTTTAACTGCAATATAAATTATGAAGCTTTTGAAAGAAATTATGTCACTGTTATTGTCATGGAATACAGATATATATATATATATATATATATATATATATATATATATATATATATATATATATATATATATATCTATTTATAGATGGATAGATAGATTTAGGCATAGATATAAATATATGTAACTGGGGTATCTTTGACCATTTAATATGCAGTAACATACAGCAATCTTGCAAGGTCTTTGTGCAAAGGATATTTATTGTATTATTCTACTGAAAAGAAATGAATTGCTAGCACTTAGTGAGAACAGAGAAGACAAGCTGATAATCTGAGGGACTGAGTGTCAGGGAGTTTGAGTGTGTTATGGGACAGGTTATAAGGGTTTTGGTGGGACATGGCTATAAGGGCGTCTACAGAAGGTAACAGCAGAGCTTGATGAATCGCCTCTGCCATTGGTCTTGTGATGTCTGTTTTTTTCTGAATGAACCTCATCATCAGGGTAAATGGGAGGAAAGAAATTTGGAGTCCAAAACAGACAGTTTGTGGACCATGGCATCTATTGGTCAACCTACTAGAGAAGGATTGTCAGGTGCTCAACAGACAGTATGCTCAGTTTTGATGCTGGAAGGTCGGAAGGCTATGGTTTCTATTCCTGCACCAGATACAAGGATTCATTTTCCAGTACTGATGCTGTTGGCAGCATAAGGGGGAAGGGTTGCTGCACTCCTGTATGTGCTTGTGAGTGGTCCCTGTTCCAGGCCAACAATCAAGGAGATGCAGTCCTCAGCACTGACTCCGGTGAGGGATGGTCAGTAAGAGCAAAGATGGAGTCACATTGTATTTTCAGATGCAGCTCCCTGCACCAAGTACAATTTCCCTTAAAAGCACACAGGGAGCATGCTCCAGACCTTGGACTGTACTCTCCTTCTCTCTCCAGACCCACACAAAACTCCACACTGACCACTTTGGAGCTCTGTGTCCCCTTTCCCAGTAGCTGACACACACACTTGGATATTTGAGTTTCACAAACACACATAAACACCTGGGAAAAGTTGGTGCAGATTTACTAGCTGTGCCCCTTTCTGCTCAGACTCTGAGGTAATCACACTGCCACCAGTCAGTTATCCTAAGGCTCTTACAAAGGGTACCCGATTATAGTCTGTAAAATCAATACTAATACAAATGGTAGAGTGTAACCAAAGCAGTAAGTCTTTCAGGAGTGGCCACAGTGTCACTAAAACAAGCATAAGTACAATCAAGATGTGAAAAGTATTCTCTAAAGGACCATCCAAAATGAAAGGTATTAAAATATATAATGATAAATAATAAAACAGAAAACAGAATAATACTGACTACAATAAACAGAGTTTCAACCACAAAAATATAAAAAATAATACTGTTGGATAGTTTCTCACAGATGCAGAAAACTATACTAAACTATTCTTACTAAATGTCCATGACTCACTAAAGAATTACTGTTCCCTGACTACTTACTAAAGCAAGGCAAGCTGATGCGTGTTGAATGTCTTACCACAGCAAAAGCAAGATGATGTGTCTCTTTGTCTGTGTGGATGTGTGAGATATATATCCTATTAGAAAATTTTCCCATTAGGTTCTAAAGTGTTGCTTCGATAATTCCAAAGAAACCAGATGCTGATTAGAGGATGACATCACCTCTGGTCACCTGTCTCGGGTACAATACACATACAGAGCTTTGCTAAGATCTGTGGCAGCATCTGAAAGCTATAACACAATTTCAAACTTTACACTCTTCCAGGGTTTTCTAATAAACATACACATTTGATCAGTTACAACAATACAACCTAATATACATGCATACATTCTTTCTGTCCAGCAGGACCTACTGTTAACACACTTTTAACACAAATAGCTTTACAAATATATATTTTAACTAAAACATCTGTACAAATCAGTGTGATAGTCAAACATAAAATTCTTCTCAAAACTCTAGCTAGCTATGCTGGCATATGTACACATGTACTGCCCTACTCTCCCTGGCACAGATGGCACTACCTCATAACATCACAGTGCTGTCCTTTGGATGAGACATTAAATGGATTTCCATCTGCTGCACCAATGACAGCTCAGATAGATACTATGGCCAAAAATGAATAACAAAGTTTTCCAGTGCCCTGGTCAAATTTTCCATAGTCAGTATAATTAGCACCTTGGGTCTCCCCAAAAATGGGACACTGGCCTAGTGAGACTAACCCAGTTAACAAAGAATAAATTATATAATATAAAATAAAAACGAAGGGAATAAGAGAGAAAAAGTCAGTACATTTCATATTCGTAGGAGACACAAACAGGCTGCAGTGTGGTTTGTCTCATAAATGGAATAGTTTGCAATGAAAGACTAGATAAGGGATCATGTTGGGTATCAACAGGGATTGAATTTGTCTATCCACAAGTGAAATGGCTGCCCCTGGAATGTGAATGGTCATCAGGAAGCAAATGGTTTGGGTGGTGCATTACTAGCTTTTCATAACTTTCTGGTATGATTGGTAGGATCAGGTCCATCCTTGTTTGTTGAAATACCCCATTACTGTCATGCTGACAAAGTGTATGGCAATCGTTCCCTTTACAAATTGGTGCTAAAGGGATATACAGTGAGCAGGACTGCTTCACTTCCAGGACAGTGATGTGGAGGGTCAGGTCCTGAGGTGACCAGACATGTTGAATCATCTGACCATACTGTAGTGCCCCCATGCTAATTAAGATGCATATGTGCTGGCCAACACCTAGGGAGTTACATGCTGGAAGAGTTTACCAGAAGTCAAATAATCCAGAGCCATCCACCATTAAAGACTGTGATTGCAGCCTTTGACAATTTTATTTAAAGTGACAGAAACCTGAGCCCAGTGAAGCACCCAAATCATTCACTCCAGGACTCTAATATGCAACCTGCCATAAGGTACCATATGTATGGCCATTGCTATGAACTTGACAGATTTCATGCAGAACTATTCTGAGACAGAGCTGGATTCTAAACATTTGGATACTGCAGCTTGAAGGACTGTTATCCTCTCCTGAAGAAGACATGCATGGCAAAGGACTGGTCTTCTTTCTCTGGCAGGTTGCTACTGCAGACATGTATTTGATGAGCATCCTGCAGCTGAAGGAAGGCCAAACGGAAATATTTAGACTTACTAATGACTGGCTGCTATTCAGAAGTGCAATTTCATCCTGGAGTCCAGTAGTGGCTTTGGAGTTCTTTATCTTTATGGGCACCAAAAACACAATCTGGAATAAGACCCTCACCTTTTCTGATCTAGTGGTATCTCTTGGATGGCTCTTTTTGTAGGAGTTTGGAAACTTGTTTCCTGGCAGCATTATTTTTCTGGCAAGGGTAATGGAGGGTTGGGGGGTCAATAAAGGGAACTGCATACTTATTGAATATGACTATGCTTATTCTTACATCCTCAGCGATGGTGATGTAAAAAGAAAAGATGGAGAAATAGATGGCTCCTGACTGCCTCCAGAAAGGGACATTTGAGCAAGACCTCAGGACTCCTGCTGTCCATCCATAGATGGAACACAAACTCTTGAGAATTAACAAGGACCTTTTCTTCTAGGTCTATAACCCTGCTGGAAATTGCTGGGATTGTAAGGCTTTTTGCTATCTGTCAACCAGCTGTTGATGCTGCAGCGATGTGAGACAGTGAAACCCCAAGTACAACTAGCTCCTCCTCATCCTCAAAAATGTACAGTGCCGAGGTTGAAATTTGACATCCACAGCAACCATAGTTGCCCTGTTTTGTTCATACTGTCTAAGAAATCTGAAAAGGTTACCTTTGTGGTATCAGGATAATTAGATAATCTGAGCCATGTATGCCAACAAATGGCTATTCATGATCCCACAACTCTTGCAACACTTTCTGTGACAGTGTATTGAATACACATCATGAAGTTGCTCATGTTAGAAGTGGTAGAGGCTTGGAACCCAAATGGATTCTTTAATAGTCTCTCTGTGAACCCCTTGAATATACAGAGCATTTCATCAGTGAGTTTCCTCTCAAATTACACCATATGCATCAGGTAGTTTAGCACCCACAATGGGTAACATGGAGGCCACAATTGTACAGATCTGTGTAGGGGAAATACCAGGTTCATAACAGCTTTTACACTGCTGTATTATATAGTTCACTGCATATGAGCCAGAAATACGTGGAAACTTCCCATATCTGTCTTACAGGTACCACCAGATTGCAACTGCAACATCCTGCACCATAAGATATGTTTCTGTCCATATGCTGTTATCTACATGCTTTAATTTCTCTAAATCTTTTGGGTTTCTAATACCATGATGGGAATGGACCCCATTCCTAAGTCAACGTATGATTAAAGTTCATGAAATTAGTATTGCTTCAGTCTTTGATGTCAGCCAGAAGTGCTCTTCACATTACCTGCAATGTGCCCAGTAATGACTCCTTCTGCAATTCATATGGGGATACATGGATTGGTAACATATCTAAATACAATTCATAGGTTCATAGGTAGGTGCTAGGCTATTGGCCCTAGGGTCTATATAAGCCTAGCCAAATGGTACCCTGGCTTTTGCCACGCAAGAAAATTATTTTCCTGTGCCCCTGTCAAGCAGAGCCACAGAAGTGATCCCCAGGGTGAATTTCCTATCTCCCATCCAATCATCAGGATTTATCTTAAAGAGTGCTAATGAGGAGCTTTGTTTGATATAGATAGGTAGTTTGTTCCAGAGTATGGGAAGTCTCTGAGATAGGAATCTATCCCTCCAGCATGTTCTGTTTATTGTGGTGACAAGGTTTAAGTCCCTAGACCGTGTAGCTCGGAGGGATTGGGATTTCATTACGTGGACCATGTCCAACAGCTCTGGGTTTGACATAGCTTTGTATGTTAGGCAGAGATCGCATCTGAGTAGGCAATATGTGACAGAGTAAAGCTGGAGGTTTTTGAGACGGTCTGCGTAGGGCATCTGTTTGAGGCCGGTAATCCTCTTTGTGAGGTATTTCTGTGGCCTTTCCAGTTGTTGTAGATGTCTTGTGAGGTACATACCAAAAGGGGCGCTGTACTCTATAATAGGTCTAATGAGTGATGAGTACAGGGAAACAATGACCTCTTTTTTCCTGGATGAGAAACCTTTTTGTGAAGAGGTGTGCCATGTAGAAGGATTTCCTGACTACTGTGGCGATGTGATTATCAAAGGACAGACTACTGTCCACCTGTATCCCAAGGTCTCTTATCACACTTTTGGTGTTAAGTAGACTACCGCCTATGTGATAGTTCATGGGTACAGACTTTTTACCAAAAGGGATGACAATGCACTTTTTGGCATTGAGCTTGAGGCCATGGCTTTGACACCATGCATCTGTCTCAGTGAGGCCCTTTTGTAGGATGTCCATATCGTTAGGAGATATGATTATGGCTCCTAGTTTGCAGTCATCTGTGAACTTTGTTAGCCAAAGACCTTCTGTGTTAGCCTGTACTTCAGAGAAGTAGATGCCAAACAGGAGAGGACCTAGGACTGAACCCTGTGGTACTCCACTTGTCACTGGTCTGAAGTTGGATTTAGAGTCTGCTACTTTCACAGTGTGGGTTCGGTCAGTGAGCCAGTTGGCAACCCATTTTGTGACATAGGGATTTATACCTAATTTAGTGAGTTTGTCTATAATTCCAGAGTGGGGGATGGTGTAGAAAGCCTTGGCGAGATCTAGATAGGCTGTGTGTACCATCTTACCCTCATCTACAGCTTTGGTGACTGTTTTAAAGAAGTCTATCAGGTTTAGGAGACATGTAGATTATTTTTTACAAGACCCATTGCTCCTACTACTAATGGAACTGTCTGGGTATCTTTCTTCCACATTGCTCTCGTTTCTGCATGCAAACCCTGATATTTTATGAATTTGTATCTCTCTGTACGCAACACACTGTAGTCACTGGGTGTGATGATTTCAATGATCGGTGCTACTTTTGTCTTCTTTTCATGAACCATTATATCCGGTTTTCTAGCATCTATCTTTTTAACTGTTGGTAAGCATACCTCTCAACCTCTTAGCACAAGAAATCTGGACACAGCCATAAACAAAAGTGGGACAGAGGCCCAAAAAGAGGGACATTTTTAAATATTGCTCTTACAAAATTAGAAAGTCAACAGAATAACAGGTTTTGCTTTAGCGTGAAATTTTTGAAGAGTATAAAGTCCGAAACTCAAATGCCTGTCATTATTTTTAATTTCAGTCTTTAATGATTTGCACTAATTTGGCAGAAAAACATAATTTTATGAAAACTGGACCAAAAATATGAGGCAAAAAATCTGGACATTCTGAGAAAATATGTACAGATGAGAGGTATGGTAATGGATGATCCCATGTGATATAAACTTCATCATTTTCTGTGATGCTTTGCGGCTAATGTTTCCAATGTTTTTCAGCCACTTCAGTACCATAATGGTTGCACAATCCCCAGTGCAACAGTCTTGCCACATTATTATGCCTTCCAGTATACAGTCCTTCTGTCATTAGTATGTCACAACCACCAACAAGGTGTGCGACTGTTTCCAATTCAGTTTTACAAAACTTACATTTATCGGTTTCTCCCACATGTTCAATGCATATCTACCAGTATGCCTGACATGGTGGGAGGTTAGAAATCTACTTCATTGCTGACAAAGATGTCTTGTCGTAATGCTTTCACAAGTTCTACTGGTTGAGAACTTAGCTCAGTGGTGCAGCATATACCTGATGGCAGCAGGTCATCTAATTGGCTGACAATGATGGCAATGTGCACATGGCACAGTCTGCTGATACAGTGGCACTGACAACAATACTAACATTGGTGGGCTCACACACATTCCCCACATGTGAGGATTCTTTACAGAAACAGGCTGTAATGTTCGTCTTAGCGAGTTTGGCAGAGGTCTTGTAACTATGATCTCCCCCCTAGGCTACACAAAAATCTTCAGCCCAAACAATATGTGCGAGCAGAATGGGCTCTGATGTGTGTGTATATTCCACAAGGGGGAGGGGGCCTTTCCCTGACCTGGATGCAACACTTATCATTAATCAGCAGATGTGCAGTTCAGTGATCCAGGAACAGGCAGCTGTTACAAACACCACTGTGGAGATGGTGAGTGCATTGCAGGGTCTGTGTGATGATGTGCAATATCTGCATGGCCTGCAACATAATAAGGAGTGCATGAATTATAGTGCAGGGAGCAGATGGTGTTGTGCAGGTCAGTGGTGGATAGCACAACATCCACTGGTGTGCCAATGAGGCAGATGGTAATTGTCCTCTGAATTGCCTAGGCAAGTTATGCTGTTTATGACTGAGGGAGAGTCCCAATGTAAGAAGATTGGTCCTAGGCCAAACATATCCAGATAACACAGACCATTGCTGACAGAGTATCACAGTTCTCTCGGGCTAGAGAGGCCACCACTCCACCACTACTTGGCAAGACAAGTAGCACATTGTGACCAGTGATTCTCCTAAGACTCCAGATTGGAACAATGCATTAGACAGCCTGCTCTCAGGCCTGTATTTCTATCTGTTTGATATCCTCTGTTGGCAGATGGAGCCTGGGCCTATTTGTGGCTGTAGTCCAAGTCATGGACACCATAATTCTGCTGGCTTGCTACATAGGACAACCTGTCAAAATGCATGTGCATGCTCCCACTGTTCTGTGCCATCCCTGTGTAGACTCATTAAGCTGTGAGACTTCAAGCGGCCATGGTACACATCAACTCCACTCCACCACTGGAAGAAGTGATTCCTAACTCCACACAATCTGCTATCAGATTGGGTGACTACCACACCCTCCTCCCATAATTCTTGACCATATGACAGCATTGCTGTTATCTGTCGCTGACAAGACTTCTGTCATTTGTCACTGTGTCCACAAGACCACTTGTGCAAATAATGCTAATGACTATGCCCTGCCCTCCCCCTAATCTGCTTGGATAAATATCTAATGCACAGTGTGGCCACTTGCCAGTCCATGCATGGTCTTGCATAGCTTGGGTGTGATAACACATGGAGCACTGTAAACCGTGCTGTCTGTATCATGCCCATAGTTGTGGAAAAGACATCACCTATTTGGCAAGTGTCACAGTTTAATGTGTCCACCTCTGCCTGAATGAGAGTTCCAGTGCTGCCTACTCCTCCTCTGACTAACTGCCATTTACTGTTCTAACAGGTATGGTGAGCTCTGCTGGGATGTTTCCTTACCGCTGTACCCATCTCCGCATAGCTATGTCATGCAACATGGTGCATACTACAAATATTTGCTGAACAGAATCATTAAGGTAATGGAAGCATCCTTTGTGTTGGCCAAAAACATGTTCAATCACATTCTGTGTTTTTGCATGCATACCTTCATACATGTGTAGTATTATATGCCATCTTTACCATAGTCTGGGGGGTTGTGGATGGTACTCATCAACCACACTTCCAGTGCATGTCCCACATCTCCTACAACACACAGCAGTGACACCATTATATGTGGCATGGGAACTGTATATACTAGCCTTTGTACCCATCAATGTGTGCATCTACCAGGTAGATGATTCTAAGTCACTCTGCATGAACTGAAAAGGTTGGATAGGAACTGGACATGAGAATCATAGGTACTGCCTAGGTGGTACATAGAAACATTAAAGTTGATAACCTGGGCATTGCAAGGCAACTGGCAGCAGACAGAGTGGTAGCCATTCCTATTACTGTATCTGACACTCTGTGGACCTGGCAGGGCTTTGATGATCATGTGTGTGAAATAAGTTGCTTCTAGGAACTCAGAGAAATGGGCAATGGTATAAAAGGTCTGCAGAGTGGAGATCTCTCCTTAGCAGTCCTTGGGAACCATATATGCTTCCTCACATGCTGCAGTATAATGCTGAAGAACTGGTGCAGCATATGCAAGGGTGATGATACATGTGAAATTCCTAGTGTGTCCCCCCTACTGGTCACTGAAACGTCCCTGCTGTGAAATTCCTAGCATGGCCCTGTAATACTTTGAAAATTCCCTGTAGCTAAGACAGGTAAAGCTACTAACAGCTTAGTATCCACTAGGATGAGTAGTCCATGCATCCTCACTGATTTTGCATGTGGGAGATACAATTCAATATGCTCCTTTATATTCTCAATAGCCAAATAGAAGCAATCCATGGTCTGCCAAATGGTTGCAGGTTAAGAGTTATTGGTATTGTCTTGTCTTGCACAATGTCACAGGCACTGGTTCTGACAGCATCCACTAACACGTGTTTCTCTAGTATATCTACTGCTATTGTGAACACTGTAGTATCCTGTAATCCATTAATTCCTATCATTCAGAATAGGTGAATGCTGCAGTACAGAGTGTCTGCTATATACATCCCTGAATCACTCCACATTGCATGATGGTGTAATTTGCATAATCATATCCATTATTTGAACTGAGTACCCTTTTTCCATATCGATATGTAGTCATTTGCATATGCTACATACCATGCTATTTTTACCCTACTGCAGCCATGCAACTTGGGCCTCTGATTCACCTCCTCTGTACTAAGATGCACAGTGCTATATGTTGTCTGTGAATGGCAGCCATAATTTTTTAAGCGCCACCCATGGGTGGTATGAGAGGCACATATTAAGCATTGTTTAAGAATACCTGTATATTGTACATCTTTAAGCACATTGTAAACAGTCTGTTGCTTTTATCACTTTCAGCTGTTAGAATGCAATATTGTGCGTACTTAGTTATGTTATCTTCTTGTCTGAAATGTGCTTTTACCGTGACTCTCCCTTGTAAAGAGCTTTAGGCTCAATGCTATTTAAGAGGTGAACAAAATGTGCTGAATACTAAATAACTGCATACATGCATACACAGGAAACTTTTTTACAGAAATGGTTTTGATAGTTAAACAGCAATTATTTCCATAGCTTCTTTACTATATTCAGGAATTCATTTTCCTAAGGAATCTAGTGTAAGCTAATTAGTACAGTGGTAGGCCAAGATGCACTCCCTAAAATATCCTTGTGGTATCTAAAAGGCCCTGTTTAGGGGATAGACCATAAATGATATTCATTTGCTATATGGATTATTAATATAGCTGTACAGAAATGATCAGTGGATGGGAAAGTGAATACAAGGAGGGTAGCCTACCAGTGGATTAAGATTGAAAACTTCAGCTTCAATTGCATGAAGTTTAACCTGCTGATGATCAGAGCCCCTCCAAAGGAAGTCACTGTCAGTGAGCTGTGCCAGAAGTGATTCCATTTTGGGGGGAATTGTCCTTCTTCAAACTTGTGCAATTATGGAGTTGGTAAATATAAGATCGGGGGGGGGCATACTCCTCACATCAGGGGGTGCAAGGGGGCTTGCCCCTCCCCCCTGTAAAATACACTTTAAGCATTGCTTTTTTTAAGGGTTTTTGTTGTTGAATACAATTCGAGGACTGCAGTCCTCAGAGCTTTTGTTTACATCCACTGATAGCGGATGCTTATGAAGAACGGTTGAAAACATTGGGTATGCATGTACACTCTGAAGGCATAACACAGCAGGAAGATATGAACTCAGTGTAGTGTCACAGGACTTCTGGAATGTGGAATTAAATGGGACAGATAGAGTACTGGCAGCACCAGGAAGATGGAATATTTAAATATAACTTTAAAATATTTTTTTATAGCAAGACCAGTTAGGGCCCTTATCAGCTGTAATAGTTCATCCTGAAGTAAATTTAATTAATACAATTTGTGCAGATACAGCTATATAAAGATTTTATGCGTTTATAGTCACTCTGTTCTGTTCTGTTTGTCAAGCTCAGTTACCTTTCCTGTAATGGACACTTGCTTCAAGCTGTTTGTTCTCAATTAGTTTTAACTTTGCTGCAATGTACCCATGGTTTGATTCTTTCTGTTGATGGAGTTGTTATCCAGTGTGACAGACATCCATACATTTTCAGTATTTTCTCTGCATCTACTCATGCATATGATGATATGGCAGATGGTCCTGTGCTTTTATAACAACTGCCACAGTTATCAGTTGTCTATTTTTGACATGTAACTTCTGTTCATAACGAGGTCAGCAAAGATAACTGGACTTATTTTTTGTCATTATGCAGATATTTGTTCTGCAGCCATTCTGAGTTAATATGTAACTTGTTTCTTTACCCTCAGCAGCAAGTTTAATATACTTGAACTTTGTCTAGGCTGCTACAGGGCCACTTCCAGCAACATGTAACTGTACACCTGTATTAGACTGCGTAGTTTACTCCAATCTGGATTACATTTGGTAACAGAACACGGAATATTTCCTGTTTGACTGCATTTATCTAACAAACTGTATCATTTTGGTTGATCTTGCTAAAAACAAACAACGTAAATGTTTATACTATGATTCATTAATTAACAAGTATCACTGAATATTAGTATCAGTCATTATTGGCAAGTCATCATAATGCGTTATTTCATATATGCTCTAGTCACATACTGTATTAGGATAAGCCTGCTTATTTTATATTCTGTAGTCAAAATTTGTTTTATTTTTAATTTTATTTTTAATTATTTGTTGACCAAGTAAGCTCAAGGTATAAAAGTAATCATTTTGAAGGGTGACACGGGAACACTGCATAGTTAAATGACTCAGTAACACAGCAGGAAAATAAAAACTGAGGGAATCAAACCTCGGACTACAGGTAAAGTACAGTTTTGTACCTACCATAAATGTAGATGTCCGAACAGGATAGCATCTGCAGTCATAACAAATGGGTTGTCCTGTCGTCAGGCAGCCCTTCGGTCGGCCGGATTCCAAAGTCTGGGTCTGGCCTCGGCTGGTGTCGCACTTCACCCGACGTCATCTCTGCTGGTCTTCGGGTATAAAGGCATCAGCCGACGCCATTTTCCTCAGTGTTTCTTGCCCCAGATGCCAGTTGCCCTCTTGGAAAACTAAATTTTGGGTAAATGCCAATGTTTCCAAAAAAAATAGTAGGCAAACACAAAAATAAGCATGTATGTACATATATACAAACAAATACACCATAAGAGATCCCCCCAGCTAGCTATTAGGAGGGTAAATACCCTAGGAATACCACAGAGGGGAAGGAGGGTGGGTAATCCTGACTGCAGATGCTATCCTGTTCGGACATCTACATTTATGGTAGGTACAAAACTGTACTATGTCCTTCAAGGATGCATCTGCAGTCATAACAAATGGGTAGAATACCATAGCCAAACTAGGGAGGAGGAAGAAGAATTATGGTGTAGTTAGGATCCCTTGCAATACAGCAGTGGCAAACCCTGCTCGGGATCTAGAGTATAGAGGTAAGTTATAATGCTTGGCAAATGTATGCACGGAGGTCCAAGTAGCCGCCTCAATAATGTCCTTGGTAGCCACTCCTCGTAAGAAAGCTGTGGTAGTGGCTGTAGCCCTTGTAGAGTGAGGTCTTATGTTCTGTGGAATTGGCTTTCCATGGTAGGAGTAACAGAATCTTATGCAATTTCCTATCCACTTGGAGATTGTCTGTTTGGAAATTGCTTTTCCTTCCCTTCCTGTTGCATAGGCTACTAGAAGCTGGTCAGTTTTTCTATTTCCCTTGGTTCTGTCCAGGTAGTAGCGCAACTGTCTATGTACATCCAAGGTATGCAGCAGTCTTTCCCCCCTGTTCTGTGGATTGGGAAAGAAGGTAGGTAGGTGGATTGCCTGGTTTAGAGACAATCTGGATACCACCTTAGGCATAAATGTAGGATTAGTTCTCATGGATACTCTATCTTGATGGAAGATTAGGAAGGGTTGTACTGCCATTAAGGCCTGTAGTTCCGAAACCCTTCTTGCTGAAGTAATTGCCAGTAGGAAAGCAGTTTTCCAGGATAGGTGTTGAAGATCTGCTGTTGCTGCTGGTTCGAATGGAGGGAGTGTCAATTTTTCTAGCACAAAGTTCAAGTCCCATGCTGGTAATGGTGGTTTCCTAGGAGGTTTTACATTCTTGATTCCTCTGAGGAACTGCCTGAGTAGAGGATGTGAGAAGACAGGGGGATCGAAGCTGTATTCAGCAGAAATAGCTGATGCATGTATCTTGATGGAGGAATAGGACAGGCCCTTATGGAGAAGCTCTGCCAAATACTCCAGGATGTTGGCAATATCTATCTTTGACACATCTTTTCCTCTTTCAGTGCTCCAAATGACAAACCTTTTCCATTTCCCTGCATAGTTCCTTCTTGTAGAAGGTCTGCGGGCCTCAAGGATGATGTCTTTAACCCTTTGGGATAAATCTGGGTTAGTTGCTGTTATGTAATGTTCCAGGCAGTCAGTTGCAGAGTTTTTAGATTTGGATGCATGATGTTGTAGTCGTTCTGAGTTGACATCAAAGGCATCAGGGGTAGTGTCCACGTTCTCCCCCGAGACATGCTCTTCAGCAATGGATACCAGTGTTGTCTTGGCCAATTTGGAGCTATCAGGATTATCCTTGGACGTTCCTCTTTGATTTTTAGTAGTACCTTGTGCATCAAAGGAAGAGGTGGAAATGCATATGCTGTCAGGCCTTTCCAACTGAAGGATAGAGAGTCCACCTTCCATGCAAGTGGGTGGTATGTCCTTGTGCAGAATTTCTTGAGCTGGTGATTGAGTGGGGATGCGAATAGGTCTATTTGTGGCATTCCCCATTTCTGTGTGATGGCCTTGAAGATGTCCGGGTGTAGCATCCATTCGTGAGCATCCGAGGTAGTTCTGCTTAACATGTCTGCTAGGATGTTTTCTTTTCCCGGTACAAATATTGCCTGTAACTGTATGTTGTAGCTCAGAGCCATATTCCATAGGTCCAGAGTCATTCGGCATAGGGGGTATGAATGAGTGCCTCCCTGTTTGTTGATGTACCACATGACTGTGGTATTGTCTGTCCTTATCATCAAATGGCCTTCTTTGAGGAATGGTCTGAAATTCTGGATTGCTAGTTTTACTGCCAGCATTTCTTTTTGATTTATGTGCAGGTGCAGTTGATCTGGAGTCCATAATCCTTGTATGCATTTGTCCAGCATGTGGGCCCCCCAACCTAGGTCTGAGGCGTCCGTTGTGATGGTTTGGCTTGCTTGAAAGTTGTGGAAGGGCAAGCCTGGGTTTGACTGGCATGCTTGAGCCCACCATAGGAACTCTTGCTTCAGGCATGGGATTAGTGGTATTTCGGTTTCTAAGCTGTGCTTGTGTTGAGACCATAAATTCTTTAGGTACCACTGTAGGTTTCTCATATGCAGTCTGGCATGGGGGACCAGGATTATGCATGATGCCATGAAGCCCAAGGCCTGCAGTACTTTCCTTGCTGTTAGTTTGTTCTGCTTTGTTAATGCCAAGAAGTAAAGAGGGAGTTGTTCTTGTTTTTCTGCAGTTAGGAATGCCATCTGTTTTACTGTGTCCAATTCTGCACCCAAGAATGTTCTTGTTTGGGATGGTATTAGTCTTGACTTTTTTAAATTGACTGTGTATCCCAGGGCTTGTAGTAAGCAAATGACTCTTTGTAAGTCTTTTGTCAGCTTGCTTTTGTTGTCCGCTTGTATCAGGCAGTCGTCCAGGTATGGATAAATTTGGATTCCCTGTAGCCTGCAATGAGCGATTACTGATGCCAGGCATTTTGTGAATACTCTTGGCGCAGTAGATAAGCCAAAGGGCAATGCTGAGAATTGATAATGCTCTGATCCTGCAAGAAATCTGAGGTATCTTCTGCAATTTGGTCGTATGGGGACGTGCAGGTATGCCTCCTTGAGATCTAGAGTTACCAGCCAACACTCCTTGCCCAGCATGGAAAGAAGTTGCTGTAGGGTCAGCATTTTGAATTTTGGTACAATGATGAATGTGTTTAAGGCGGACAGGTCGAGAATAGGTCTCCAACTTTTCTCTTTTCTTGGTACTAGGAAGAGTCTGGAGTAGAATCCTTTGCCCTGTTCTGATGGTGGTACCCTTTCCACAGCTCTCATCTTTGTTAATTGAGCTATCTGTTTTAGAGCTTCTGTTTTCTGATTTGGAGGTAGGTTTGGCATTCCTCTTTTTACTGGTAAGGTGTGGAAATGAAACCTGTAGCCTTGGTCTATAGTCTGCAAAATCCACTTGTCTCTTGTGATATAGTGCCAATTGTTTGAAAATAAGGCTAACTTTCTGCCTAAGGGTGCTGCTATTTGTTCCCTGGTAGGCGGTGTCAGAGCCAAGTCACTGTGATTGCCCAGTTGCAGTGGCAGTGGTTGTGTCTGTGCCTCGCTGGTTATTGCCTTGCCACTGGCGTCTTCTGTAGGTACCTCCTCTGGATTGATTTCTGCCTCTGGAACGTCTATTCCTGCCTCTCTGAGATTTAGAGGAGTCTGGAAAGGACCAGTTTTTGGAAGGCCAGTTCCTGCTAAACCTTGGGGGCTGAACCTGTAAGAAATCTTTAACTGTTTGTACAGATTTTGCCTTCTCTTCCATTTTCTTCATTACTTGCTGGGCAGGAGAACCAAATAGACTGACCTTATCCATAGGAGCATCTAACAGCTTTGCTTTAACGTGATCCGGCAAGGCCTGTTCTTTCAACCATGCATGCCTTCTTATAACTGTGCCAGTCATGGCTGATCTAAATGAAGCCTCCAGTGCATCATAGCCACATTTTAAAGAATGGTTACTAACCTGCTGAATGTTATTCACCATTTCTAAAACATATTTCTTATCTAAGGAATCATCAGAGGACAGTTTCTTAGTTAACTGATCAAGCATAAACTCTTGGTATTGGATCATATGAAACTGACAGTTCAAAGCTCTAGCTGAGAGAGTAGCAGAGGTGTAAACTTTTTTACCCCATCTCTAAGGACCTGGATTCCCTTTCAGAAGGGAGAGGGTTTTTTGCTGAGGTCGAGGCTACTGCCTTAGGCCCCTGGGAGATAGTCTCAGGATCTGCAAGTGGGGCCTTGTATAGGTGGTGATGAGTGTCTGGTACCCTGTAAAACCTATCGGGCTTGGCAGGGGCTGGAGGTAAAGTATCAGGAGCAGTGCAAACATCATTAAATGCATCAGCCACAACAGGAAGAACTGGAGGTATAGCTAAGGGCCTATGTTGTGGTAAGTGTAGAAAGGTCCTAAGCCTTTTTCTTGAATCTGAGAAATCTTGTCCCTGCCATTGGAATTGCTCTCTCATGGCATGTAAGGTTTCCCCAAAGGAAAATTCCTCTGGTGGAGAGGCAGATGGAATAGATTCTTCAGCATCGGAATCTTCATAAGTAGAAAAAGGAGCCTCTGGATGGTCTGTAATGTCTGAATCATCAGAAGAATCATCTGAGGACACTGGCTCTGGGGGCTCTGCTCTAGGTCTCTTTTCTGGAGGCTGAGAGGCCCTGTCTGGGTGAGATTGGGATCCCCTTATTAAAGAGATGAGATCCTCTGCCAGAGTAAGCATTTGAGAACTGGAACTGGGCCTGTATGAGGGGGGCTTAACAGGCACTGATTTAGCAGTTTTGGCTGCTTTAGCCCTGGCAAAGGCCTTAATAGACATGGCTGCAGGAGGCCTAGCAGCACCACGTGCTGGGGTAGAGACATCCAAAGGGATGGTGTCCGATAATTCTGGAGGAACCACGTTAGTAGGCAAAACTTCAGAGGCCGATTCAACTAGGGTAGCAGGAGCCTCGGTAGTAGTAATGGATTCGGCTGAAGATTGACCCGTTTGCTCGGTTTTGGCCGAAACCGAGACACTCGCGGTTTGCTTAACCGTGGTTTCGGCCGAAACCGCGGACCGCGAGTGTCGGTCTTTTTCTTTGCGTTTTTTAACAATTTGAGAAGTCGGAGGATCCGACGGCATAATGTACACAAAATCTGAGCCGAAAAACTGTTCAGCAAACTCCGACCGACGCCTAAGCGTTCGTCGGTTGAAGGAAGCACAGGCCAAACAGGCTGCTACGTCGTGGTCTGGGCCTAAACAAGGTAAGCAGTAAGAGTGGAAATCTTTATGAGGTATTTGTTTCCCACAAGTTAAACAGTTATTTACTTTTTCTGACATCGGCTGAGGCAAGAAAGAGTCCCCAACGGGTACTTAGCTTTTAGAAGTCTTCGAAGTAGTATTCGGTAGTAGTAATCTCTGGATCTGACCGACCGGCACTTGCGAACAGCTTCTGCTTCGGGCGCCACGCGGCAAGAAAGACTGAGGAAAATGGCGTCGGCTGATGCCTTTATACCCGAAGACCAGCAGAGATGATGTCGGGTGAAGTGCGACACCAGCCGAGGCCAGACCCAGACTTTGGAATCCGGCCGACCGAAGGGCTGCCTGATGACAGGACAACCCATTTGTTATGACTGCAGATGCATCCTTGAAGGACATCAACATTTTGATCTATTTGATTTGATGTCAGTTTTTTACACTTTACTGACTGTTTGACTTAAGTACCAAGCTGTTTAATTTTATATAGCATATAGGTGTAGTGGGACCACACTGGAATACTGCCGCTCACCTTCTTGTATCCCAGTTTGTCACCATGTATTACTGTCCCACAGTCCACTCTACTGCTGCAGCACAGTTGATCCTTGAAATGTGTACAACCTCAGAGGTAGCACATTTAGGTACTGGAGATACAGTAGAGGTGCAGGAGGTGCAGCAACTTGCCAAAAAAGAAAAGAAGTTATGTCTTGCCATAACTTTCCATTTGTGTTGTCGTTCTTCATCCATTCTTGACTCTTGGGTACAGTTCCGATCCTCAGAACTGATCTGGCCATTACATAGCTCACACCAGCAAAAAATCTATCAAGCTACTGGTCTTCCCATAATGCCCCTCTCCACATTATCTCAAATCAAGTTTACAAGCTCTCAAAAAGATTTCTTAACTGAAGTCAGAAGCCATTTCCAAGGTGTATCCTAACAGGGAAACATAGGACAGCATATTGCTCCACCAGGAGTCCAAAGGAAGGGGAAGGTGAGGTGGGATGCAAGAATGGATGAAGATCGGCAACACAAATGGAATGTTATGGTAAGACATAAATTCTTTATCTGATGTTGTCAATCTTCTTCCATTCTTGACTCTTGGGACAGACTCCCCAGCTACCTTAGATCTTGGGTGGCCCTATGGAAGGACATTCCTGAGAACCATAGAGCCAAAGGAAGCTCTCCCCCTGGAGACCATATCCAATTTATAATGAGTAATAAAGGTATGCAGAGTAGCCCATGTTGCAGCAGCACAAATTTTGGACATGGAAGTTTTAGAATGGAAAACAGCTGAAGTCACCATAGATCTGGTAGAATGAGCCTTCACCGACATAGGGAGTTTTAGATTCTTTTTTGTGTAAATAAAGAAAATGCAATCTGTTAGCCATCTAGAAAGAGTAACCTTGGAAACAGGTTTGCCTAAGGTTGTGCCTGCAAAGGATACAAATAATTGTTCTGATTGCCTGAATTGTTTAGTTCTATCCAAGGAGAAATGTTTGGGAAAAATACCGTCAATTCTATGGTTTGATTGATATTGACCTCTGAGATCACTTTTGGAAGGAAGGATGGGTTTGTCCTGAGTGACACTCTGTCTTTATGGAAAATTAAATAAGGGGCTTTAAAACATATAGCCTGTAATTCAGAGACTTGTCTTGCTGAAGTGACAGCAATCAGGAGAAGAGTTTTCTAAGAAAGAAACTTTAAGTCACAGGTTAGTGCAGGTTCAAAGGGAGGGAATGTAAGCGATTACAAGACAGTCATCAAGTCCCATGGTGGTAAGGGATCTTTGAATGGGGGCTTTAAATGAATTGTGCGCTTAAGAAAAACCTTGCAAAATCGGTGAGAGATTAAGGGTTGGTCACCGAAACTGTTATGAAAATTTGAAATGGCTGCTAAAATAACCTTAACTTTGGAAGCCGAAGACCCTTTATAAAAATAGTAGCTAAGAACTCTAGAACTTTTTCTACTGCAGCCGAAAAAGGATCTAGACCATTCTCACAAGCCCAGAAAGAAAATCTCTTCCATTTACTACAGTAGTCTCCTGGTAGATGGTTTATGGGATGCCAACAAAATGGGTCGTACAAGAGATGGAAAGTCATTATGCCTGGCAACTAACGGAATTGGCGAAACCAAGCAGTCAGCTTGAAAGTTTGTAGACTGGGATGCACCAGTCCCTGGGAGTGAGACAGAAGGTCTGGAGTTGGGTCCAGAATCCACGGGCGATGAAGAAGATAAGGCCATAGGATGGGAAACCATATTTGTCGAGGCCAGTAAGGTGCATTGAAGATTACTTTGCTTCTCAACTGAGCTGCTTTCCTGAGGAACAGAGGAATTAGAGGGAATGGAGGAAAGGCATAAAGGAGACCCAGGGGCCAATTGAGGAGAAAAGCATCTCTCAGGGACTGCTCCTGAGGGGGAATTAAGGCAAAGTAGCTTCTGCACTTGTTGTTCAGGAGCAAAGCAAACAGGTCGCAGGAAGGCTGGCCCCAGCGAAGAAAAATCTTCTTTGCCAATCTGAGATTTAGAGACCACTCATGAGGCATAAGAATGCATCTGCTCAGTTTGTCTGCTATCACGTTGGAACTCTCCAGGATGTGCGTTACTATCAGAAAGTGGTTGGAAGTTATAGCGCAATGCCACACTTGAAGGGCTTCTTGACACAGTGGGTAGGACTTGACTTCCCCCGTTTGTTGATGTACCAGACTACGGACATGTTGTCTGATTGAATAGCTATCATTCCTTGAGGTAAGGCAGATTGAAATGTTTGCAACTCTAGAAGCACTGCCCTCATCTCCAGAACACTGATATGCAGGTTGGCCTCAGAGGGGGACCAAGTGCCTTGGACTGTCTTCCCTAGATAATGCCCCCCACCCCATCTGGGAAGCATCCGTGGCTACTATGGCCTTGGTAGACAAAGGGGCGGCCTACAGGAGTGTCTTTGGATTGCATTCACCAGGATAGCTCATTTTTGCATTGAGTGGACATAAAAAATAGATGAGTCATGGGGTGGGTTAAAATAGACCATTGGTTCACAAGCATCCTTTGAAGAAGTCTCATGTGAAACCTTGCCGGTGGGACTAATGTGATCACTGCTGTCATGGAGCCCAGTGCTTGCAGGATTCGCTGAGCTGGTATGTTGTTTGAATGAATAAGGGGCTGAACCTGCAACTGTATTTTCTGCAACCTGTGGTGGGGAAGCGATGTCACACAATACTGAGTGTTGAGACAAGGTCTGATGAATTCCATATACTGAGTAGGAGTTAGCTGAGACTTTGCAAGGTTTACTGTTATGCCTAACTGAGGAGATTGTTTCAGAAGGAAGTTCCTGGTTTGTAGAAATAGATGCCTGGTAGTAGCAGTGAGGAGCCAGCCATCCAGGTATGGAAACACTCAGAATCCGTGTAGCCTTAGATGTGCTGTGACTGCAGCCATACATTTGGTGAACACCCTGGGGGCTGTGGTGAGTCCAAAAGGCAGCACTCTGAATTGGTAGGGACTGGTTCCCAGTCAGAAGCAGAGAAACTTTCTCAAGCATTTGTCCATCTTTATGTGGTAATACGCATCTTGAAAGTCGACAGAGCAAATCCAGTCGTTTTCTTCTAAGAAAGGAAATATGGATTGAACCATGACCATCTGGAATTTTTACTGTTGAACAAATCTGTTCAGAATGCTGAAATCCAAAATCAGTCTCCAGTTCCCTGACTTTTTTAGTACTCAAAAGAATCTTGAGTAATATCCAAATCCTAGTTGGTCTGGTGGGACTTCTTGGATGACTCTTTTTCCTAGCAGCTTTTGGATTTCTAACACTGCTTGAACTCTCTGACTGGGTGGAAAGTTGGGGAGTTTTGCACAAGTTCATGGGGTAAGGGTGAAGAGGATAAAATAACCTCTGGAAATAATCCTTAGCACTCAGGCATCGGTAGTTATGCATCACCAGGCACTTGGGTGCAAAGAGAATCTTCCCCCATCTGCCTTCAGAGACGAGCAGTCGGGCCTCCTTTCAGGAGCATTTGTAGGGTTGACCAGAGAAAGATTCCCTAGAACCCTGGTTCTGCGGACCATCCCTGCCTCTGGGATGGTGTCTTCCATTGTAACCCCCCCCCCTGCCACTAGAGGAGTATGTAGCACGTGTGTCTTGGAAAGGCTTCTGGGACTTCTTCAACTATATCTTGCCACTCCTTTGATTCCTATGGTAGGATCATTGAGGAGTGGAAAAATGTACACCCACAGCAGACAGTCTTTCCATCTTGCTCACACCTGGATAGTTTCCTTCACTTTGATCCCAAACAATGAATATTCATCAAAGGGAACATTGACGAAGGAAGACTTGAATGGTGTCGCTGACTCACACAGGTGCATCCAAGTGTGTCATCAAATCACAATGCCTGAAACTACTGACCTGGCCTCCCCTTCGTTGGCATGTGCAATGCGCCTCATGGATGAGTTTGAAATAGACTCCAGGGTAGCTAACTGCAAGGCCACTTTTTCTTGGTCCCCTTCAGCCACTGCTCCTGCCAGGGTGTCTGACAGCTCCTTGACCAGATCCATTTGAAGTCTTAAGTACCAAAAAGTTCAAGGACCTGATGGAGAAGGTCAATGATGCATAGACCCACTACCCAAATCTGTCCATCATCCTGGACTCACGGCTAGGGGAATGAACAGTAGAACTTTCCTCAGCTAGTTCTTTCTTGGTGGTGGCCACTACCACCATGGTGTCAAATACTAAGCCCTTTGCCCAATGTGGATGGTCCTCAGGTGCTGAAAGTATCATGTAAAGTTTCTGGGGGATGGGCTCTATACAGTCAGGAGCCTTCCAAGCTGACTGAGTGATTAACGTAATTAGAAGGCCTGTAAGTATACAGATTCCTCAGAGGAAGGGTTGGGTTTTTGGGCTTCCAATCACCCCTCTGTTTTTGGATCTCCAGAATGTCTCCAAAGGAGACGTCTTCCAGGGATGACCGGGGGGACCTTCCTTGTCATCAAAATCTGTGTCCTCTGTGATTGATTCTTCAAGAGAATCAAGGTGCTTCCTCTTACACAATCTCTTCCAAGGTGGCTCTTCAGTGGGGGCATCTGAAGAGGTTCCAGAAGAGGGAAGACCTTCAACAGGTGGGTCTTGTGACCCTGGAGCTCGCTGTCTGGGGGTAGAGGTTGGTGGTAGATCTGATAAAGCTTGGGTCAAGGCTTGAGACTCCAGTAATACAAAAGTCACCTGGGAAGAGGGAGTGGCTAAGGCTTTTTCCATGGCTTGAAAGGCAAAACCCCCTGAGGAGGGATGGGAGCCCATAACCAAGACAGACAAACTTGGAACCGGGGTCACACCCCACCTCGAGAGCCTCACCTGAAAAGCTGGAACCAAGGACTGGTTTCCTGCATGTGCAGCCTGAAGCAGCAAGGCCTGCTCCATAGAAAAAATTGGAGCTGGCTCTAACTCCTCAGACACAACGGTGAAGACACAGTCTCGGGATCCCATTGGTCCTGAAGGCACCAAAGATGTCAGAACCATACCCGACACAGAAGACAAAAAGGTAATCGGTGCAGAGGTCATTGGAACCTGTGATGTTGGAGCCGACTACTCTAAAGCCTGCAAGGAGGTCAGAGGAGGAGAATAAGAAGGGGTCATAGAAGAGAAAATCCTATACCAGAAGGGAAAGGGGGTTGAAAAGATGGAGGAAAACCCCTGGCTGTCAGTATCTGACTTACCAACCTGACAACATCACCAGTGCCGATGTTGGAACTGTAAACAATGCAGAAGTGGTAGGAGCCATGATTTATGTGGGTGTCATAGACAGTGTCAGCATCAACATGGCAGAAGAAGCAATTGATGCCAATGTTGGAACTGTAGACAGTGCAGAAGTGGTAGGAGTCAAAAGCACTGGTAATGTTGTCTGTGCCAAAGTTTCACTCTGTTCCATCAGTTTTGGAACCTTAGGTCTTGGCTCCAAAGAGGAACCTGCATGTTTGTGTTTCTTTACAGTCTGTGCCGAGGGAGATGTTGGGACAGAGCGGGTAGTTTTGGTACCAGAGGCCGGAGGAGACTGTTTGGCCTTGGACAAGGCTTCTTCGAAAGAGGCTTTAAGAAGCCCTCTGAGAATCAGTTTATTTTTACATTCTACCAGGGCTCTATGACTGAAACTCTGGAAGATTGTACAGTCAACACTTAAATGTGGCACACCCAAACAATAAATGCAGAGATCATGACCGTCAGAGTTCAGGATTTTCCTGCCACACTCTTTACATTGTTTAAAACCTGAAGGAGAACTTGTTAGTTTATCTGCTATCATCCCAAATAAAAATGAGTAGAGGCAGAGAAAAAAATAGTAAAGGAAAAAAGAAAGGATTTCAAACCACTCAATTACACCAGGGGAAAACTACCAGCAGTGGTAGATAGAGAGATTACCTAACAGTAAGGGGTGGGGGGAAACTATCAATGATGGTAGTGAGAATTACCAACTGTAAAAGGAAAAACACACACTCTCTAACAGGTAAGACCAGGAAAAGGGTTTTAGTAGTTAAATATCAAAGAAATAAACAAAATCAAGAACTAAACAAATATCAACAAAAAAAGAAATATTTTACATTGACAGTAGTGTGCTTGTAATGATGACAGCCTGCTTCTCCTGCTTAGATTACTACAGTATGCTCTGCAGACATGCAGCAAGCTATCTACTGTCTGTGCAGTTATGCACAATATGATGGTATGAAGACAACTGGAGCAGAGGACTGCCATCTAAGGACAAGACAGACCAGAGCCAGTGGGGAGGGGAATTACCAGTTGAGAAGACAGCAGAGGAACCCGCTACAAGGAAAGACCATGCAAGGCAGAGGTGGGTGCAATATGTTGCAGCACTGGCAAAGATGCAGCATAGTAGCATAGGGACCGCAACCATACACCAGATTACACTCAAAAAAGATTAAAACTGATGCATACAGTACTACACTCAGGATACACTATCATGTGCATTGACTGGTCCTGTGCATCTGCTACCCATATAATATATCTGTTATGGCAGGGCACAGTCAGTTGTCATCATAAACATAGGTTGGGATGGACACAGTGACAGGAATCAGCAATAGGCACAGTGCTGGAGGTAACTAAGGACGTGGTTGTCAGTGCACAATATGGCAAAGGTATTAGATGGTGCTGTGTATGCTATGTAGGGGGTGCACTGCTTCCTGAGAGGGTTAGTTGTCTAGCAGTATTGCATGCTTGTTCAGAACTGATTCCAGGGGACACAGCACCTGCAGATGTGGTTGCACTGTGTGTATGTGCACAGGTAAGACAGGTGCGGTAGGACCTCACATGAGGATTTATTTATTATTTATTTATTTTTTGTTTTGTTTTTTTGACATTCGTTTACCGGGAAAGTCCAAATGGGTAAAGAATATGCACTTTCAATGCAGGCTTGGGGAGAAAAGCTCCAGAGAATTTGGTATCACTAAAACAGTAGTATAGCTTTACTTTAAAAAAGCATATATACATACAATTTGACAGTGGAGTACATAGTATACAATAAAGCATGAGGAGATGCCAGTAATGCAATAATAAAAAAAAAATAAAACAAATGACAATTCAATGTCAACAATCAGAATATACAAAAGTATCAGAAGTGTAGTTTATTATGCTGGGAAATTTTATATATATATATATATATATATATATATATATATATATATATATATATATATATATATATATATATATATATATGTATAAGACATAAGTCCCCCATGACTGGGAAGGGGGCAGGTGTTGAAAGGTACAGGTAGCTAGTATGATGAGCAGTTAGTATTAATATGAAGTATTTGTTGATGTACATTATGAACATCCTCAGCCACAGGTGCATCATCTCTGGATAATGGCACTGGCAACAACGCCTGCTAGAAGGGCCAACAGCAAGTAGTGAGCCTATGAATAACTGGCTATGCCATGTACCCGATCACGATGTACTCCATGTCTTCATCAAGCACACCACAAGTGGGCTGTACAGAGGAAGTAACAGTATGAGACTATAATCAGCCTGACATGTCAGGTGTACCCACAGTGAAATTATGTGACTGACAGTAGGCACGGATGAGCTAAATAGGTGCCAGCTCATTCTTTCTTTAGGTATAATGGCTTGTATTGTTTTGATTTAAGCAGTTTAGAGGGAAAACATTGCGGGACAAACCTTGGGAATCTATGTAAGTACTTTGTGGAGGATGACTTATTTTTGTGGAAACATAGAAAAGCTAGAAAGCATTTCTGTTGGTGCTGTTTCATAGGATCATAGGAAGTTACTAGGTTAATGCCCATAGGGTCCTTACAAGCCTAGCCAAGTTCTTACCCTTATTTCACAATCAGCACCTATTGCCCCTGTCGAGCAGGGACACAGGTGGAACCCCCAGGATGAATTTACAGTCACCCATCCAATCGTCCAGATTGCATTTGAAGAGGGTCAATGAGGTGCTCTGTTTGACATGAAGTGGAAGTCTGTTCCAAAGATGTGGTAACCTCTGGGAGACAAATCTGTCCCTCCAGCAGGTTTTATTAATGTCACATACCAGGTTAAATAAAGTCTTTAGGGTGAGTAACCCATTTGATGCTATTCTCTAATTTTCCATTTTTCTTGTATAAATTTAAAAAGAAAATAATAAACAAAAAATAATTATTTATTTGACATTTGTTGACCAGGTTAGTTCAGCTGGGCCAGAGCCCTTTTTCAGTGGAGATCCAGGGAGAAAAGCTCCACAAATATATCTAATTAACTAATTATGTACATACACATAATACATAGCTACATAAACAGTAGTTACTAGGAGTAAAATTACAATGGGTTAACAGTTATTGACAGATTCAAAAAGATTAATAAGTACATCTGGTAGAATACAGCTTAAAGAACTTATGTTCATCATCCTTACTTCAGTTAAATAGCTGCACAGGGTAGAACTAGCAAGAGTAATGTAGTGCAAATATTGGTCAATGAGAAGGGTAGAAGGGTGACCTATATAGTGAAGAAAGGTGTGAGGCAAGATAGCAGAGAGGAATAAGATCAGTCGGGGGGGCTGATTCACTGACATAGCCATGTATTGCTGAGATTTCTTTTGCTGCATTTCTGAAATGGTGTTTAGGCTTAATTTTTCGAATGTCCAGGGTAAGTTTATTCCAGCTCTTGGATGGGGAATAGCTGTAGAGGTTCTTGCCAATTTTGAGTTATGGCTTGTACATAGAGAGGAGATGTTGTTCTGAGCTCCGAAGTGTTCTAAGTGGGGAGTAGGGGGAGATAGTAGGGGTAATGCTAGGACAGAACGAGGGCTGGTGCAGTATAGCATTATCTGGAGCTGTGAGAGTAGAAGATTGTGGGAAAGCTCTAACCAGTTTAGTTTCCTAAGCGCTGAGCAGTGATGAGAGTGGTAGGGGTGTTCAGCAGCAGATTTGGCCACCTTGTTGTAAGTGGACTCTAGTTTAGAGAGGAGTGTGGTTTGTAAGTTGGTGAGGATTTGAGAGCCATAGAGAAGGGTTGGGAGTAGGTAGGCATGAAATAGGGCTGTATTGCCTTTACTGGATAGGAAGTTTTTATTCCTCTAGAGGAGTCCAAGTTTTCTTAATGGTACTGTGAACATATAGGTCAAATTTCAGCTGGTCATCAATAATGACCCCAAGAATGTTTAATTAGTTTAACTAGTTTATCAGGATGTGGCGCTGCTCATCCTGAAGCAGATTTTCCGATACACACCTACGTATGACAGCAACTGTAGGAACAGTATTGACTTCATCATAATTACATTTCAATGTCTGAAAACCTACAGACTCAGCATCTGAGACCAAATCCTGGACTCCTTGGTATCTACTTAGCTTTCACAATATTGAGCACCAGAGATACAACTGTGTTTTGATAGGATAGTGTATGCTAAATATTTTTTTCTGAAAAGCAGCAAGCTAGAATTACTGATCTTAATTTTCCTGTCAACAACTACACTTCTTTGGTAAAAGGTTGTACCTGAATATATCATAAATATACTAAAAGCATCCAAAGTCAAAGGGACAGCTAAACAAGGTGAATCTGACTGTCACAGACGTTGTCTGCAATGGAGTATATCATCACCCTCCTTGTTGAAGAAGGATCTGACAGCACCTCCATGTACACCGATGGCAGATGTGCATGCAGCTGAGAGTCAAGATAGTCTGTGTTTTTCTTCTATGTATCCTAGAATGGTTTTTATATCCTAGAATATTTTGAATAAAGGATGATATCTCTCATAGATTCTAGTATTTTTAGCATCAATGACGGATTCTTCTTTGGGGAAGAAATATCTGTAACAATCCATTTAAAAATTCCCCCTATGAGGTTGAAAAAAATCATTAAAATTAATATCTTGAGGAGAAGAAATAGAAGACTGAGAAGATGATCCCTTGTGGTCTTATATAATATATTAATAGGAAAAAGGTTGACCTGTAGAAGACACCCACCTCCTGAAGAACTGGGAGTAACTTCTTTTTCTCTCTCTTTTATGTGAAACACCTTCAAATGAAATGACACAGGTATGGACTGTTAAGTTCTAAAGTGTGCTGTATGTCAATCATCTAAAGAGACTAACATCAGTCCTGAAGACTTCTCCAAGGAGGTTAGAAAAAAATCATGTGCTATTTTCTTATAGACAGAATTGAAACATAGAAAAGTATCCATTACCTCTGGAAAGTCTGACACTTCTTAAGTCAATTCCAAAGAACATGTCTGTTTAATCTTATAGCTGGCTGGCACTGACATAAAAAAGCTCTCTGGGCAATATAATAATGGACTTTGCATCCTCATGCATAATAATTGACATTTGGCCCCCGTCAGTAGATGCCAATGAGAGAAAGGTGCCAGCCTTAACAGTACATGGTAGAGTCCCAAAATTGGATGGGGTGATACTGCCTTATTCTTCTTCATAGATTCATCCCTATTTAGAATCAAATCCTTTACTCTGTTTCCAGTTTCATCAGCTTATAAGAGCACTTTGTCTTCGATTTTTTTTCCCCTGTAGACTTGAGGTGTCATTCAGTTAAGAATGAAGATAATTCCTGTCTCCTTAATTTTGTGGCCTGCTTAAATTTACCAGGGATCTCACATCTTCAACTTTATTCTCAGAAAAATAAAAGAAGGAAACTGCAACAAAATTATCTGCCTACTTACAATCACATTTCTTGATGGAGTTAGTCACCACAGGTAGAATTAATTTGAAAAATCAAAAACAAAATAAAGAAAATAAAAAATATACAGTCATGCTGAATTTTATACTGAATTACACAGTTCATTTTTCTTCTGGCATGCTAGGAGATATACAACACTTAAAACAGTGAAAAGAAATGAAAACTACATCCAGCAACACTGGACACAGAATGGAGTTTTGCATCTTATTTATGTTGGTGCCTATCAAACACAAGAACTGTGTTAATACCTCACAGAGAAAAAGCCACTGATTTTGCAATGCCTGTCCAAGAGAGAACAGCAGTAAGAGGATATTACCCAAATGTTATGATTTATTACCACAGTGGCTCATCCTCCATTAGAACAAGCTGTGACTACATCAGTCTCCATGGAAACAGCAGAGAGATGCTGTCAGTTATAACAGCATATAGGTTCATAGGTTCACAGGTAGGTACTAGGCTATCGGCCCTGGGGCCTATACAAGCCCAGCCAAAAAGGTACCCTGCCTTTTGCCACCCAAGAAAATTATTTCCTATTTCCCATCCAATCATCAAGATTTTTCTTGGAGAGTGCTAATGAGGAGCTTTGTTTGATATAGATAGGTAGTTTATTCCAGAGTATGGGAAGTCTCTGGGACAAGAATCTATCCCTCTGGCATGTTCTGTTTATTGTGGTGACAAGGTTTAGGTCCCTAGAGCGTGTAACTCAGAGGGATTGGGATTTCCTTAAGTGGAGCATGTCCAACAGCTCTGGGTTTGACATAGCTTTGTATGTTAGGCAGAGATCACGTCTGAGTAAGCGATATGCGATGGAGCAAAGCTGGAGTTTTTTGAGATGGTCTGCGTAGGGCATCTGTTTGATACCCTTTGTGAGATATTTCTGCGGCCTTTCCAGTTGTTGTAGATGTCTTGTGAGGTACATACCAAAAGGGGCATTATGATTAAAGTCTCACTGAATGAGCTGTCTTAGTTTCCCACAAAAACACATTTCAGTCATGAAAAACATCCCACAGATTAGACAGTTGTTGATTTTACAAAAAGACTGCACATATTATAAGAGAATTCAGTTTGCAAAGATATATAATTGGATAAGCAATAAAAACTACTTACATGATAACAGTAAGGTGCCCGATGGCAGGTAACATAGTAAAAGTTTGTATAAAATGGTGGATGTTATCAGGGATATACTAGAAGTGGCTAAGATGAAGACAAAAATGGAATTAGATGCTGGTGTTGCACTATCAATTATCTCAATGCAAGACCTGAAGAAAATATTTTCGGATGACAAAGTTATAAGGGGGGAAGTGAACTCTGAAGATAAAATAAAGTTGCCCATGAAACACAATGGTAAACAACATGTTTAGACTTGCATGCTTGCAGCAGTGGAGGGCTACCACTATTCTGGAGTCATTTGTTGATCAGGAAAGTCCACTGGGTCAGAGACCCATTTTCAGTGGAGACCCGGGGAGAAAAGCTCCACAAGCATTACAGAGAATGACAATGTTTAAAAACAATTTAAGGTATTACAGATACAACAGGCAGAAAACATATTACAGTTTACATGTCTTAGGATTTACATTAAACTGAACTAGAAAAATCCTTACAATAGGTTGTAATGTTACATCAATAGAAAAAGCATGGACTATGAAACTTTCTTTGGTAAGATTATAGTACCCTGTATAGTAGGAATACAATAGTTAATGTGAAGACTGGGTTTTGCAACAGTTTTGTCGTCTTAGTATTTGCTAAAATGTACTGTTTAAGGCAATTTGCTTCTGAGGCAGGTGCAGGATGGCTTCTTTAGACAATGTGTTTTTAGAGCTACTTTAAACGTTTTTGGCTGGTCAATTTGGGTTATTTCAGATGGAAGGTTATTCCATAGTCTGGCTATGGTATGGGAGAACAGACATTGTCCCACACTTTTGTTGGGTTTAGTTACGATTAGTGTTAGTACAAACAGACCATTATTAGAAATTGCACAGCATCAACAATGGTTAAAATATATTTCTGAATTATATCAAAGCCTATCAGAAATGCAAGCACGGTCAAGGGATCCTGTTATGTCAGAAGAAAACCTTCCCTCTGGGACACAGGTATTAATCAAGACGCTCAGATGGACGGCCTGTGGGATAGTAATTGGCAAGCACCTTTTGAAATAATTGCTCAGTTAGGACCTCTAGTGTACAAAGTTAAAGGAAAGAAAAAGAGCAAATAATTCTTGTTCATAGAGATCAGTTGAAAGTCATTAAGTGACTTCATGTTTTGTGGGGGGGTTTTGTAGACTCTCGGCAAATGCCAAGTCTGTAACAGTTGAAAAAGCATCTATCAAAACAACTTTTCAGATTAATACCACTTACGTGGAAAAGTTATATTATTGTACATAATGAAGATTCTGTTTGTTATTGTACTGACTGTACTCATTGGAGCCCATTGGTGTGGAGTGTCAAACAGGAGAAATGCAAGTTTGGAAAATAAACAATAACAATAATACTGTAGATCTAAGTTGGGACAGATGTTCATTACAGGTAAATCGTTTTTGTGGGCAAAGACAGCAGGACAACTTTACTTGTCTATATAATGATAGTTGTATCTTTGGGTACATAAGGTTTTCCAGCAATGGTAACTTTTGGTCCACGGTTGAGGGTCATTATTACGTTTGACCAAATAGTGCTAAAGTAACCCTTGAATTTAATTCCAAAGTTTCTATTAAATGTTGCCAATTTCCTATATTTTATTTAGGAAAAGGAAAAAAATTCAAAGAAATATCCACCATCAATACAACGGCTAATCTTCACCTATGTGAAGAAGTGTGGTAATCATAGTATACAGGGAATTAATATTCCTCCCAATAATACGAAAGTACAACTAAATTTTACTACTGGAGTTTCTGTAATATGTACTAATGTCACAGTCATTACAGGCCGAATACATTGGGGTATGTTCTATCAATATTAACAGGTAAACCTACCTCTGCTCATACAGACCATTTGTTAAAATCCCTTCTACCTGTAAAAAGGTAGGCAGACAGTATCAAAGGATTGTAGTACATTTTAACATCACATTCCCAGACACAGGCAGGTGCCGATATAAAAGGGCTTGGTATAATACTTTGCTAGGAGGCCTAGGCACATGCATTGGAGCTATTAATGCAGCCGGCACTGAAATTCTAACTAATCATTTTAAAAGTAGTGGGGGAAGATATCTCTCAAATTGTGCATTTACAAGCATCTTGGAATCCAGACATATGGAAGACACACTTGGACAATATAAATTATCAGCAGCAATTGTTAGACAATTATGATGCTATGCAGCTATGTCAGTTGAAATGTGATGGTAACATGACAATTTCTGTAAACTGGACAAAATTCACTATGCAATCTTTGTATGTGGAAATTCAGAAAAATAGAGTACAAACTGAACTTATGTTACAAAATGAAAATATTTGGCATCAGTTGTTTAATAAATGGATACCTGATACAGATTGGATTAAGCTATTTACTGAAGTAACATACTGTACTCCACAATACTGTACAGGAAAGTTTATACATCATGTTACTGATACCAGTATTATGTGTCAGTTTACTGTGTTACCTATGATATTTCTCGTACCAGAAGGGTATGAGTATTGATTGCCACAATTTGAAGGTAATTATATAGATATGAGAGGAAAAACATATAAAATTGAGTATTGTACACAGACTCAAAATGGGCTAATTTGTGGACAGCATTCGCCTGTCTATGAACCATGCTTATTGCAGCATTCTGTTAATTTGTCTAAATGGACTATCATGCCTTCTTCTTTTCAAATATTTATAGAAGTGGGTCCTCAGTATATTTGTCTGGTTACAGATCAAGACGTAGGTCATAATTTAAAATTACCTTTTGCAGGATATTTATCACATGTTGATTTCCTTAAATGGAATAATAAGAGCTATGTGTTTACTGAACCCATAGAAGTGAATATTTCCAAGAACTGGAATTATGACAATACAGCTTCCCAATATATCTGTATCCTTGGATAATTTAAAAAACATAATGAACAATACTAAAATTCTCAGAGAGTATTTGGAAAAAAGAAATAAAAGTATTCTGTATTATGAGGCATTAAACATCATTGCAAAAGATAAACTACTTAGTTTGGCTGAAAAGACCAAAAAAAGACACTGCTCACAGTTGGTGGGATATCTTTACTGGTTGGTCAAAATCAGGAAAAAAACTGTTAAGTGGGTTAATACATCCTGTATTAGTAGTGTTAGGCATTATAGTCATATTAACTATCTGGAATTGCTACCTAAGTTGTCATTTGGGAAAAACTTATAGAATGCAACTAATCATGATGGTTAACCTAGATAAACTGGGAAAGGTTTCAGTGTGTACAAATGAAGTTAAAAATGGACAGTCATTTTCCGCTTTTTAAATGAAAAGAGGGAATTGTGAGAGTAAAGAACAGGTTAAAATGGACTTCAGTGGATTTTTTTCTGAAAATGTAAAATAAATGGTCTGCATTTCAGTGTGTACAGTGCACGCAGTTAACTAACTTGGAAAAAACATATAGCTCAGTACTCATTGTTAATAAGAATCAGAAGTAAAATATTTTATCTCTTATAAACTATGCAACTTGTGAAATTTATTATCTACAAGCAGGTCAAGATGAACTCTTGTATGTAGCTGTGTCTCTTCAATATGATACGCAAGCTAGGCCAAGGACAAAAGGAGTTATTCTTCAGGATCAGAATATTTAAGATATGGAAAACAAACTGTCAGCAGACCAGTTTGAGAGGAGAGACTTATTATTCTGGGAAATTCTCAAAACTGCTGATGCAGGCAGAAAAGACACGATAAAGACTGGGACTTTTTCCTTTGTATCAGAGACTTTGATTAATCTAAGCTGAAGTATGTTTTGATGTATATACCTTTCATTGTTAAGCTAGATGTAAACCTCGTGTGCAGTAAATGAATGTCGTAACAGCAGAACTGTCTCAGTGTCTTCATTGAGTAAAGGTAAAGACTACCGGAATAGTGTATTATAACTTTAACAATTAGCATCAGTTTACAGGAAAATCTTAGTGTTCTTGTGGGGGTGTATGTTTGAAGGACAGAGTTGAGGGCAGGGCAGTTATTAGGTTTATAAATTAGTTTGTGGGCTAAAATTAGTTGTGTGTATTGTAGGTGGTAGGAAAACTCTAGCTATTTTAGTTTGCTGATAGCATGGCAGTGATGAGAATGGTGTGGTTTTTTGGAGGTGATTTGGCTATTTTATTGTAACAGGATTGTAATTTATTACTAAGGGTTGTGTGCAGATTAGTAAAAATGGCACTACCATATAGAAGGGAGGGTATGAGTAGGGTATTGGCTAGTTGTGTTTTGGTATATTTATCCAGGTAGAGCTTGTGGCGATATAGTTTGCCTAGTTTGAAGTAAGTTTTCTTTATTGCAGTTAGGATGTGTGGTTCGTATGGGAGTTTATCTATTGTTATATCTGGTAGTTTGGCTGTATTCACTAGTTCTATTTCTGTGCCATCTTTAGCAAGGATTTTGAAGTCAATGTCAGGTGATTTTGTAGAGAAAAGTTAAAGTTTAGTTTTTGGGGGGTTTAGCATAAGTTGTGTATCAATAAGCCATGATTCGATAGAAGTAAAGGCCAGTTGTGTAACTGTGACGAGGTCTGAGAAATTGTTGGAGGTGGATATCAGTGTTGAATTATTGGCGTATTGGATGAGATTCTGGATTAGGGGGGTTTTGTGCAGGTCATTGATGAAAATATTGAACAGTAGTGGACCTAAAATGGATCCTTGCGGTACTCCCATATTGTTAGGCTGGTAATAGGATTGTACATTTAACTACCATACTGATTGTTCCCTGTTCTATAGGTAAGAGATAAACCAGCTGAGGGATTTTGGGGAGCAACCTAGTCTTGATAATTGGTTTACTAGCTTAGTATTTGACACTGTGTCGAAAGCCTTAGATGGGTCTAATAAGAATACTGAGGTGGGATGGCCTGCATCTAAGGCTTTGTTGACAGAGTCAGTGAAAGATAGTAGGGCAGTAATAGTGCTATGCCCTGGCCAGAACCCACGTTGAGTAGGGGATAGAAGAGCATTATATGAGAGATGTTTAAGTAATTGTGAGTGAACACATTTTTCCAAGATTTTTGATAGTGGGGAGATTATAGAGAAAGGGCGGTAGTTAGAAAGATCATGGGAGTTTCCCCCTTTGTGTAGTGGGGTAATGAATTTTTTCCATAGAAGAGGAATGTAAGATTCTGAGAGAGAGCGATTTATGAGAATGGTAACTGGATATGCTATTGCGCTACTTGCTAGTTGCAGATACTCTGGGGGAAGATTATCTGCACACAGTTAGCAAGGTTTGAGTTGTTTTAGGAGTTTCAAGATCAGAGAGGTGGGTACAGGTTAGATAGTGAAGGAGTTGGCTGGTTGCGTATTAGAGTAACCTGCAGGAGAGGTGGTGAGTTCTGTTGGTGGTGGAAAGTCTGTGTTTGGGCTGGATGGGCAGTCTTTGAGTAGCTTTGAATGGTAGAGATGAACTGGGTATTAAAATCTTGGGAAATTTCTTGTGTTTTTTTTTCTGGTGCAGGGGATGGGTTTTGGCTGGTGCCTGAGTTAAGTAGAGAGGAGACAGACTTGCAAATTTTTTTGGGATTGTTATATGAGGTAGATAGTTTAGTAGAAAAATAATTTTTATCTTGTATCACTAGCTTTTTGATTTGTTATGGAGTTGTTTGTAGTGGAATTTGTTTTGTTTTGATCTGTCTCTCAGACATATTTTCCAAGCTTTGTTTCTAAGAAAGATAGTTTGTTTGGTTAGTTTTGTTAACCAGGGGGCATGGTTAGTTTGTTAGAAGTATTGAACTAAATTGATATTGTACAAAGAAGTTACAAGCAGTGTGAAAAAAAAAGACAAAATGCTGTCATCCACCCATCCATTTTTAAACCACTTGTCCTGATGAAATTCACAGTGGTAGCAAGCTGAACATGACTGACCAAACTTCTTTATCCCCAGCAAGAGTCTCCAGCTCAGAGTGAGTGAGGAGGATGATGAAGATTTATGTCCCTTCTTACTTTATTTGCTTTTTGGTTTGCCCCTTGTTGTCTGACAGGCTGAATTCATTTGTTTTATTTTTGTTTTGGCGTCAAGTTCCCGATTCACTGATTAAGGAGGAATCGAGGTTCGATTTTTCTTGAATGGACATTGTTGGGAGGGTGGTTGCGAATAGTGGCTACAGTTTTGGTATTTGGTGCTATTGTTGAGGGTGTTTAATTCTGATGGGAGAATTTGTCTTTGTTTTTTTTAAATGGGACACAGTTTTTAGCTTGTCATTTTTTAATGGAAAGACAAGCACATTGAACGTGTTTTAAGCATTAGCCACACCCCCAAACCTCATAGGCTGTAATGCATTCATATCCACCAATGTTTTTGCAAGCCCAAAACCCAAACGTCATAGGCTGTAATACACTCTTATCCTTGTATAAGCACAGATATGTGAGAGATACCAAGCTTGTATTACTTTAGCCATTTGAATTACACATAACACTTAAGATTAAGGCCCCATTTCTTGTTAACAAGGCTTTATTTTCAATCCAGTTCCCCAGCAGGCTATTTATTTATTTATTTATTTATTTAGTCAGTGAATGACATTATTGAGTTTAGAACTGGCAGATTTAGTCATATTACTTTAAGGCGCCAAAACCAATCCCCCCTCCTCCCCCTCCCCCTTTCATTCTCACGTTTAAACCCAATGTAAACTTCACAAAAATGTGAAATGCTTTTAATATAACATCAGTTGAGATCATGATTAAGTTAAGAGGGTAATTATGTAGGGATGACATTTTTCTTGAGTCTGAGCGTTACTTCCTGCGGTTTGATATTCAACTTATGGGCCGCATGGCGATTTTATTATCTCTGCTACAACTTAGTAACAATTGTTTTTTACTCCTTGAGCACTCTGTTCCCTGTATATTAATTACCGGCAAGCTACAACACATTTTTGTAGCCTTCTAATTTCTTTATTAACGTTATCCTCCTGAACGCACTTTTGTTCTCCTTGAATTTTTTTTTTTGCCTTTTTACATTCACTTGGTAAGGTGTATGCTGTGGTGGTACGGCAGTAGCGTTCTTACCTCACAGCAAGATGTTCTCCCGTTCGATTCTTGGCTGGGCTTGGGAGAGCCTTCTGTGTGGAGTCTGCATGTCCTCCCCGTGGTTGGGTAGCGTTCGAAAGACATGCGTACGTAAATGGGCATGCCTTCATTGAAGGTTGGGCGTCGAGCTGGCACCTTGGCCTTTCGTAAAAATCTACTGCCAATCATTAGCGGACCGGAGTTCCACTGTGGCGACCCCTTACTGGGAAAAGCCGAAAGACAAACAACATTCACTTGGTAAGGTAATATAGGTGGACATTTTTAGAGGTATTTTAGGAGCATTTTGTTATATTATTTTGTTTTTTCAACGTCAAACTTAAATATAAGTCAGTTGTTAAACTTTTTCATTTCCACGTGAACAAATTACCACCCCCTGCTCATATTGGATGAAACCCGTCCTGATCCAATCTTGATCCTCTTTTGGTATTTTCAGTCACACACCAGGCTTGAACCTGTTTATCCAATCATAATTATTTGTTTATAATGCAGAATTAATACAGTTGAGTGAAGATTCTGTATAAATACATGTTTTTCTACTTATATGTTAATAAATGTGCTCACCTACCAAGAGATTAAGTTTATGTAATAAAGCTGTTTTGGACCACGAGCTTTATTTCTGCAGAATTTTGTACAGAAATTAACTAAAGGTCTGACTTCGAATTAATTTTACTTGGTGCTTCCTCCATGCTATTGTGGATCCAGAATATTGATCAAACAGTTTTTAGACTTTTTATCTTCCACTGACTCACAATTGCTCCAGCAATATTAACAACTGGTACAATGACAATGGTCCCAAAATTAAATGTGAAACAATTTTGGCAAGCAAAATATTTTCATATGCCATATAGTTGACACACCCCTTAAATCAGACACAGTTGTAAGGGATTTAGGCACTCTTGTTGATAATTTCTTATTACTTGACCATCATGTCTCCTCTGTTGTTTTGGAAAGCCTTCTGACCGGATTGTCTGATTTCCAAAGGCATCTCCAATAGATCCAAAGAAGTCCTACCTTTACTCATATCTCATCGGACATATTATTGAATATAATGCACCTTGGCATATATTTGTCTAAATATATCAGTCAACTTGATAAACCTCAGAGATCCATAACTAAAAAGAACAGTGGCCTCCGAATCTTAGTCATCAGGACCTATGTGTTAGGAACAGATCTTCCCAAGTTTGCTAAAGGACACAACACTGCATTTGTTGGCAAATAGTTTAAGGTCATGGTCTAAGTACCATTTGTTAGCATGAGTTAGATCTCCTGGAGAATATATAAGTCATCTGAGGTATGTGTAACAACTCCAAGCTTGCAGTTATTAGAGCATTCCGTCAGCCACAGGTCATTGGTGCCTGCTTTAACATCAGAGAAGTAGACACCAAAGGACTGGATGGTCCCAGGACTACAGCACTAACAGGCCACATCTGTTAGTGATCCAGCTTGTGATACTAAGGGTTTACATTTAATTGGAGTAATTTATATATGATGCCTGTGTGTGAAATGGTATCAAAGGATTTGGCCAAGTCTAATGCCTTACTGACTTGCTCAAAAAAGGTCTACCAGATTTAAGAGGCAGGATCTGCCCTTTAACAAACCTAAATTGTTCACGGTACAGGATTTGTAGCCTGCCAATGTCCTTACTTAAGAGATTCATAGTGATGCACACCGCTGTCTTACAGATAAGGCTGGTGAGGTTGACACGTCTGTAGTTGCCCAGGTCAGTCATGGACTTCTCTTTGTGGAGTGATATAACTACAGCAGTTCTTCATACTTCTGGTGTGAATCCAAGGAAAAGTCTGTAATAAGGAGTCAGCCATGCAGTGTTTGGTGCTGACAAGAAGATGACCTGACACATCGTCAGGACCCATGGAGATAGTGTTTTTAGCCTTGAAGAGATTACTTGGGAATTGCTCTGAAGCAATTTGCTGGGGGGGGAGGGGTATGCAAGCTAAGATGCTGTCAATACATTGGGGAAATAATGGGATAAAAGTTTGAGCTGAATTTCTCTGCTAATATGGTCACAATGTCCTCAAGAGTCAAGACGCTGATGTTATTTGTATTAACTATGATCACTGCTAGTTATCATTTCTTGGCTTCCTAACACAGCTGAAGATGGTTTAATAATTATTCTTAGCATGGGTGGCAATTCTCAATTCATACTTCCTCCTAGAGGATTTGATTTTCTTTCTAAGTTCTGTATTGATTATTATGAGCTTTTCTCTAGCTGATAGGTGTTAAGTTTGCTTTTATAAGCTAGTAGTTTGTCCATCTTATTCCTTTTTATTGTATGGTTTGTTGATAATGGGGTTCCACCACATAGCTTTGTTGTTAAACTTGGCTTTATATTTACATCTTATGGGGGTTGAGGCCTCAATCTAGCATGGAGTTGGGCATAGAATGTATTCGTGAAAATTGCAGCATGTGAAGCAGGGTCATCTAGGTGAGGAGTCTGTTTGAATTTCATCAAGTCATCAGTTACCTGATATAGATATGTCTTGAAGTGGTTTCTGAAGATGGAGGAATTTCATGGTGAGTCCAGTCTAACACTTAAGAGTTAAGTGTTATTGCTCAATGGTCAGATTTGATCAGTAATTAGGTAAATGTGGGCTCTCAGCATAGGGGGACTATATTAGTGAGGACCGGGTCTAATATTTTTGACCCTCTAATTGGGTTTCAGATACAGCTGGCATAATGGTTAACATGTTTGAGTCCCATATACAAGGTGGAAAGGTCAATTCCCAGTTCTGGCCAATGCCTATGTAGAGTTTGCATGTTCTCCCTGTGTCTCTGTGGGGTTCCTCATAAAAACATGCTGGGTATTTCCACCTCAAAGTCACCCAAATAAACTGAATGGAGTCATTGTCAGCAGCAAAGACTCTAGGCGATGCCTGTCAGGGAAAACTTGTAGAGACAAATCACTTTAGGTACCACCTGTGTTGTGCAGTATTCTCTAGGTAGGAGAACATGAATCGCAGACTGTGAACTGTGTCAGGTCTAGCCACTCAACAGTGTAAAAAATTGGCTCTAGATTTGGTCATGTTGACTAATGTCACCAAAACTGGCATGGTCATTTGCCAGTGATAAGTAGGTGCAGAGCCCAGTCTACTCTAACCTATCCCTGACACCCATGCTAACAGTTTGAGGGGTCCATGTGCCTCTATTAGCCAGTGTGTTCCCACCATAAGCCCAGTAACCCTGGGTCAATAAGCTACTAGACAGCCAATGTCAAGTTTCCCAGCTTGGGTTAGCTGGGATGGCTTTGTTGAAAACCTAGACATATAATCAGTCAACCTGCCAAACATAAACTAAGGATTGCTACACTTAATATAAGTTCACTGACAGGATGCAGCTTGGAAGTGGATAACATACTGGTAAGGAGGAAGCCATATATGCTCTGTATCCAGGAGACAATATGAAAGGGCAGTTCAGCAAAGCCACTTGGTTTGGGATCCAAAGTCTACCACTCAGGGGAAGAAAGGTAGAGGCTTTAGAAGACAGTAAGGGATGTCATCAGAATTATTGACATTTTCATGGCAATCAGACTCCTGTGTAAGAATAGGGCAGTATTCATAATCTTAGTCTATGCGCCACAGCAGAGGTGTGATAGTGAGAAAAAGACTGCATTCAGGCAGCAGTTGCAGGACCTACTAGATAAAGCAGAACAACATGAGTTAGTGCTGATAACGGGTGACCTCAGTGCTTTCATCAGGACAGACTGAACAGGATATGAAAACTGCCTGCATCCACACTGGGGGGGGGGGGGGGGGGGCAACAACAATAGAGAAGAAAAGGCCATTCTACACTTCTGTCTGGCAAATGGCTTGATGGTGGCCAATACATGGTTTGGCAGAGACACAGTCACAACCTGAATATAAGAGTAGCCAACATGAAACTCAGACTTCCTCCTATCAGTAAATGCAAAGTCATCCCCAGTAAAACGGTCAGCCTCTGATGGCCACAATCAACTACAAGCAGTGGTCAGATTAGGCTCTCAGGTCAAGAGAGTAGGCTACAGACCTGGAGGTTCACTGGAGCAAAAGCACAAGAGCTCAAGGAAATTCTCAGGCTCAGATCAGGCCAGGTCCAATACAATCAAGATGTTCAGGAGAAATGGCTCCAGAGATTACTCAAAGCAACAGGAGAGAAAGCCATATTCCAGATGGCTGGAGAATAAGCATTCTAGTGCCAGTGTACTAGGGGACATTCACAGTTATGGACAGTGTAGAAATATCAAACTCCTACCACAATCCATGAAAGTGGAGGAAAGGGTGATTGATATATAAATACACAGATGGGAGATAAGCAGTTCAGATTCAGGTCAGGATGCAGCACAACTTTCCCAATGTCTGCAGTGAGAAAGGTAATTGGGAAGAAGCTAGTGACAAGGAAATAGTCCAAATGGACATTTCTAGACTCTAAGAAACCATATGGCAAGGTCCCAAGAAAACTGATGATGGATAAAAGTCCCAGAAACGTTGGTAGAATTAGTGCAGACAATGAAACAAGTACAAACAGTGTTCAGACTCACAGAAGGGCTCCCAGTGGGAGTGGGTGTACATCAAGGCTCAGTTCTGAGCCCGCTGCTGTTCATACTGGTGATGGACTACATTAGCAAACAGGTTGGAGGGGACAGATCAATAAAACTGCTGTATGTAGGCAATGTGGCATTACAAGCAGACTCTGAACAAGGACTTCAGCAAACAGTAGGGGAATGGAATACAAAACTGGATGCACACAGGCTGAAACTGAGTACAGATAAGACAGTTTTCATGGCAGCAAATGGCGGAAATCAGAAGAAGCTGAAAACTGAGATAGAAGGGAAAATAGTAGAACAGGTGACCAACTTCAAATATCTGAGAGGAGTGGTTGAGGAGAAGGAAAGTGTAAATGAAGAGATCAAAGCTAGAATCAGGGGGGCTGCAACTAACTGACAGACTGTCAGGGATAGTGTGTGACAGAAGAATTCCAAACAAACTGAAAAGTAAAGCGTACAAAACAGTGGCACAACCAGTACTACTGTATAGTGCAAAAACCTGGGCAGTGAACGTAGAGCAGTTGAGGAAGCTAGAGATGATGGAGATGAAGTGCCAGAGGTAGGTAGCAGAATGCACACTGTAGACAGATGAAGAAATCAGAGCAGAACTCCACGAAGCTCCAATTTCATAGAAGTCAAAGGAAAACAGATTATGGTGGTTCAGGCAGATATGAGGAAAACAGAAGACAAGATGGGGAAGAAGATTTGGGACAGGCTGGAAGAAGCGATCCAATCACAACCTCTAAATTATGCATTTGAGATATGGATGCCAAGAACTTTACCTCAAGTGTGAAACTCAAAAGGTGAATCCTGGCATTTGTGTCAAGAACACATATTCGAAGACTTGATCATATTCTTTGCAGTAGATAGTGCTTTATCTGCCCCATATACTTACCAGTTATAGGTAAAAATAAGAAAGAGAAAGTGTTAGAGCACAAAGTGTTAAATGGTTGTGGACAAATCTGCATAGATAGGTGCAACAAAGGATCAAAATCAATGAAAGTTTTTAAATATTGTTCTAATTCACTTAAAAGGTTAGTAGGACAACAGTTTTTGCATCAACATGCATTTTCTAAACAATAAGCACTATGAAACTCTGATGTCTGGAATTGCTGACTGACTATAATTCTCAATGATTTACAAGAAACTCAAATTTTTATGAAAAACAGGGCAAAATTATGAGACAAAAATCAAGGATGTTCTGCATAACCACGGACAACTGAGAGGCACAGCAGGCAGAAACAAAGTGCTCCTCTGGAAGAAGATGAAACAGTTTTTAAAAGCTGTTAGACACTTCCTCATGATACACATTTTGTTATTATGATACAGATTTTGTTTTTAAGTGTGGTAGAGTGAAGTTCTAACAGGTTTTAAAAGATGTTTTCCCTTCTGCTGTTATCTGCCAGCTAGAAGGTTTTGTTAAGCACCTCTAAGCACTATTAAGATCAGGTCATGCACTAAGGAAGCATTTACGTTTATTTTTTACTGATTTCAGAGTTAACTGTGGCAATCCATGCACTACAAATTACTATAACAATGATATACAAAACAATAACATTAAATACAATGTCCAATAATACCCAATAGCATCCATGTAGTCTTCAAAGGGAAAATTCTTCAGGAATTAGGCAGTTAATACAGTTGATAGAACAGCAAATGATCTAGATGCAAATCAAAGCTCTAGTAGCTTTGCTATTAAATACTACAATAGATCTAAAAAAAGCAGTCTTCCCACCTGTGACTACCAAACTTTCAGAACACTCCCAAAGCAATAATGGCTACAGCTGTATTCCAAGAACAGAGACAAAAGGTGGCACATTGTGTGGGTGCCAAATGAGTAACAACAATGTTGCTCAGCACATGCAGTGAGGCCAGTTAACAAGAAACACAGAAGCCTAACATCATTGGCATTCACAGTCAATGATAAAGTCCAGAAGCTATGCCCAATGCAATGGCAATACAAGACAAACAAAAGGAAATAAAAGGATATGTCAGAACTTGTAAATATATCAATAACATTATTACAAAGCCATTCACAAATTGCAGTTCTTAAGGCTTTGTGTTATTGCAAGCAAAAAGTAAATTTTCCTACATGGTAACTCTGACTGGTAAATGATAAACAGGACCAGCCACTCAGTCCAAAAAACATGCCTGCTGCTGATATTATCAAAGTACTTGCAGATGATCAAGTTAAAGCAGTAGCATTTTTCATGAACTTGATTCAATCAAGCAGTTCAGTGTGATGGTGCTCACAACATATTTATCTAAACAACACTTAAAGTAGATAATAAGGCTTATAACACATAATAAATCCACCACTGAAACTTCATGAGCCTCAGAGCATTAAGCGCATTAAGCAAAAAGAAACAAGAGTATAATCAAGGCAGCCTTGGCAGACATCTGCAATCATCTCGAACTTAAAAGCTAAAGCTAGGCAGCATTACACAGACTATGAAACCTACAGAAGTATTTTAAAAGGCCAAATCTGAATATGATATCTCCAAACAAAAAGTAGTCTTTTCTGACTGTAGATTACATTAGTCTGGGAAAAAACTGCTCTCAGGCAATCAGCATATCTTAACCAATAAAGAACTTATTGGTCTTGCATCATTTTTCCTCTCATTTCAGTCAACATATTCAAAGACATTTTCTTTTTAACTTGAAACTTCCTCATCCATCCACTTCCACTCATTTGGCATAGTCCTCTACTTTGGAAAGTTATTCTCCATATTATTTTCCTAATTTTCACTTTAGACTTAGTTCTGCACTGTTAAATATAACCACCTAGTACAGCTGAGTGAAAATAACTCCAACACTAAGCTACACTTCACATTCCTAAAAAAAGTAAGTTGATTCCTCTCCAAGCCTTTTGCATAAATCTGCAATGTAAACTTGACCCCTGGATCCAATCCAAAGTTCCTATAAAAATAGCTAAAATTGGACTACTAACCAAAAGTCCTAACTATCTTTCTCCTGAGCACTCTAGACCCATGACTAATCTGCTACTACTAGTTAAAATCCTTAAAAGCCTACAAATAGAGTCATTGTCTCCTTCACAAATGATCAGTAACTTCTAGGCAATTTGCAGTCAATTTAGAAAAGGCTTCAACAGTACTACTGCCCAATATCAGGCCTCCGACCATTTATTTACTGATATGGTCAGAAGCCTTCTAACAGTGACTCTATTCAATTATCTTAGAAGGGCCTTTAATGGGATAAATAACTTGATTATTTTAACAAGTTACACAGATTATGATTTACTGACAATGCTCTTAACTGGCTCATAGACTATATCACAAACCAGTCCATTCTCATATCACACGATCCCCTATTCCTGTGCCCCTCATAGTTATCTAGCCTAGGCCTAATCATATTCTTCCTGTACATAAATTACCTTTCTTTCACTGAATCTATCTCACCATGATGATGATCCTCCATAAATTACCTTTCTTCTGTCATTGAACTTATCCATTCATGATGTTGATTTTCTAGTCATATAAAGTGGTTCAGATAAAACAACTATTCAAACACTCCTCCAAAGCAACTTAGACATGTTTTGCCTGGTTCCACACTTCTGATCTATAAGTGAATACTGCAGAAGGAGACCATGATCTTTGCCACATCTCCCAAACTTTCCTAGGCCCTCCCATTAACATTCAGTGACTCTAGGGAAACCCATAATACAAGTCAATAATTACAAATATTGCAGCATAAACTTTGACTCCTCTTTGAGTTATCATCTCTGAATTACCAACTCTAAAGTACTTCCACAATGAACCACCCCTATAAACTTCCTAGGTTACTAACTACTGAGACTTGATAACTACAGCAAAGTACATATTAATATAAAAGTTATTATATGGTCTACCCTTAGGAGGCCTCATAAATTCCCATCACCTTATCACCACAAAAGGAAAAAACTTTGTAAAATCTATCTTTTTATAACATTCGCCATGCCATCAAACATCATTGTATCTTACTAAATATTGTCAATATACTTCATATGACTGATATGGCTTCTTTTCTTGTGTGCAACATCCCATGCAAATGTAATTTTAACAATTGTTGCCTCCCTAGACCTTAAAAATCTAACTTGCTTCCTGCTCCTATCCCCCTCAGATTATAGTCTGCTGGTATTTAAGCCTTACTCAAATCCCAACAGTGCCTTAGTTATATCTGAGCATGCTTTATAAACCTCACACCTACCACTTGGAATACTCTCCCTCCACTATTCAATCAATTCTTACTTTTTTCCTACTTTACATCAGGCTTACTTTTTTTTAACTTCTCATTCTTTGCCTGGTAGTTAGCTTAAAGGACTAAGGAGCTGCTAATGAGCTGTTTCCTGTGGTCCAGTGGTACAAGATTTGATTCCCCCAGCCCCCATTGTCTAACTGTGTGACTCTGAGCAAGTCCCTTAACCAGACACTACTCCTGAGCTGGGTCTAAAAAAGGTCCATGGAGATCAGTGGTCGACACAAGGATATAAATAAACCAATCTTCTCTGCCTCTGTTTCTAACCTGTATACTACTCCCACATTTTTCTGCAGCCTTAAAATTTACATATATCAGTGTACCTTATTTAATCATATAAGGCTTGCACAGTTTTACTTCTCACATTGCTTAAAATCTGCATATCTCTTTTCAAGTTTTGTAACATTTGAACAATATTTACTGTTTTTGTATACATCTACTGTTTGTGCAACGTGTTGAGAATGACAACTACCACTTTGCTCACTGTATGCTACCGACATCTATCTCAGTCAAGTTTTCCTCTTTAATGTTGAGTAGCTCCAGACTGAGGTATTACAATATTACTCTGACCAAAAGAAACAGCCTTTTCAAGTACAGTGAATAATTTAGTTTAATTTTGCTGGATAAAATATATGACATTTTTTATTTCTGTTTTGAGGGTTTTTATCCAAAGGTCTGCAAGCCTTCCTTTTTTCATAGCCTTGGAAGAGAAGTAATTATCAAGCCTTTTGACATTTTTGCCTGCTTTGACTGCGGACTTTAATCAAGTAGTTTTCATAATGAATTGCTTATCTTGGTGAGAGTTAAAGTTTATACTTATACACCTAAGTGGATAACCTGGTGAGCAGAAGGCTTTATTAATGACCTATGTACTCTTTCTATGCCAAGTGATAATCCTATTTGAAGATTTAATCCATAAGTAACAAAAAAAAAATTAAGAAGTGTCTCATATTGCTATCGTCCATTTTCTGTTTTTAGTTATGCATCTGTTTTGTCTAGTAACCAGGTATCTTGTTCTAATAGAAGGTCAGTGTCATTCTCTTCTTTCTGTCTGTACTCAATATCAGAAAGTGAAGTCTCAGTATATTTTGTTTTTATCCCTTGCTTTATTTATTTTATTTTTATTTATTTCCTTTGTTAATCAGGATAGACCAACCCAGCCACAGTCTGAGGAGAAAATCTCGGCAGATAATATTCAGAAACAAAAATAAGACAAGATATTTCAGGTATGTATATATTCATAGTTACATGCATGGCTCCTTTCTGAGGGTAAAAAGAGGTTGTTAATATAATATTAGGGGGTACAGAGTATTGAAGAAATCAGAATATAAGATTCATGAGTCTTACAGAAGAAGAATTAAAACAGAGAGGGAGAGAGAGATTTATATTGTAGTATGCAGAGGCTGTTAATACAATATTGAAGGTATCTGACAAGACAAGACAATTATAGTAATGAGAATGTTCTTATTAGACTAATGAATGATACAGAAAGAATATTAAGATTAAAATGATAAATATTATAGACTGTAAAATTCTACAGACAACAGTATAGTAGGATTTATTTAATTATTTATTTTTATTTATTTATTTTACATTTGTTGGCCGGGATAGTCCGACTGGATATATGTCCATTTTCAGCGGAGGCCTGGGGAGAAAAGCTCCACATACCAAAAAAGAGACAGTACATACATCACTGAGTGATAAACTCAGGCAGACATGTTTAGAAAAATATAGACAAAGAAAACAGGCAGATATCAATATACACAATGTGCTGACTTACATCTGATTGGCAGAGATGTATCAGAAAATGTGAACATAGAATACAATCAGATCTCATAATTCACAATGCTTAGACATTCAAATGCTATGAGGCATAGATACTTGGCTAAACAGCAGGTTGGATAGCAAGACATGTATTAGTGAAGTTGTTGGTCAGGTTTAGAACAAGAGCACAGCCAATGAGATGTCAGGTATTTTTTGAGTTCTCTTTTAAATAGGGGTAGTGAGTTTCCTTGGTAACAGTAGTAGGGGTAGATTCCAGATTTTACCGGTTGAATTGGCAAATATAGCATCGCCTGCAGAGTTGTTGGATTTTTGGGTCAGTACCATTAGTTTATCAGCTAAGCATAATGGCCCGGAGACACTATGAGGAGTGAGAATATTTTTAAGGGCAGGGGTGTTATCAGGTTGATGGAGTATTTTATGTGCTACTATAAGCTGGTTGAACTGTAGAAGGGTAGGATACTCTAGCCATCCCAGTGCTTTGAGGTTCTGGCAATGGTGGGTCCTATAAGCCATGCCAGTAGTGAATCTGGCTATATGATTGTAACATCCTGATAATTTGTTGAGATCGGTTTTGGATAGGTTGGTAAGTACAGGGGAGGCATACATAAGGGTAGAGAGGAGGGGTGATCTTGCAATAGCTACCCCAGCTAGGGGGGTGAGGAAAGGTTTGGCTCCGTACAGGGAGCCAAGTTTTTTGTTGACGGACTTAATAGTGTGATTTACATGTTTATCAAATTTAAGATTGTTGTCTATTATTACACCTAGAAGCTTTGTATGGTCATCAGGGGAGATAATGGTGTCATTGCTAGACTTGATGTTGAAGGAAGGAGGAGAAATTCCATGGTTAGGGGAGAAAAGTAGTACCTTGGCTTTGTTAGGATTTAGAAGCTGGTGGCGATTAGCTAGCCATGTTTCTACCATGCTGAAAGTGGTCTGGGTGAGGATTAGAAGTTGTGTAGGAGAGGAGGTGGAGCATATTAGCATTGAGTCATCTGCATATTGGATGCAGGTGGCTCCTGGGATGGTGGTGTGCAGATCATTCATAAAGATAGAGAAAAGAAGGGGACCTAGTATGGACCCTTGTGGGACAAATAGGGTTAGAGGAAGTTGGGATGACAGCTTGCTCTGCCATAAGACAGCCTGCTGTCTACCGTTTAGATAGGAGTGAAACCATTGTATTGCATGTTGGTCTAAACCGATGGCTTGTAGGGTATTGAGCAGTAGCTGATGGTTGATCATACTGAAAGCTTTTGAGAGATCTAGGAAGAGTGCTGAAGATAGTTTGTTGTTACGATGAAGACTGATGACATTAGAGAAAGATAGAAGAGCCGTGGTGGTACTGTGGAATGGTCTAAAGCCATGCTGAGAGTCGGCGAGCTTTCCGTTTTGAATAAGAAAGTGCATGATTTGTTTATGTATGCATCTTTCCATGATCTTAGCTAGTGGTGAAGGAATGGCTATAGGTCTAAAGTTAGATAATTCTGTGGAACTTTCTCCTTTATGGAGAGGTAAAATATGTGATATTTTCCATATTGCTGGGATGGATCCTTCTGAGATGGATCTGTTGATCAGAATAGAAATGGGAAGTGCTATAACATCAGCTGTTTTTTGAAGATATTCAGCTGAGAGCTGGTCAGCAGCTAGTGTAGGTTTTAGCTTTTTGAGTAAGGTCTGGATCAGGTTGGTAGGTACGGTTTGAAAGATAAAGGTGGGTTGGGTGCTGGGTGGATCAGGGCTAGATGTGCCAGAGGTGGTGTTTGTGTCTGATGGAGTGAGATGGGTAGCTAGAGACTGGATAGTTTCAGTAAAGAAGGAGTTGAAGCTGTTTGCAATTTCTACAGGGGATTTATCAAGAGCAGCTGATGAGGTAGGAATGGCAGAACGGCCTGGGTGGAGAAGATTGTTAATCCCAGCCCAGAACCTTTGAGGTTTTAGCTGATATTTTTATTCTAGGAGGGTGTAGTGATTTTTTTTTGTCTAGAATGACAGATTTTTTTGGTCTGATTCCTTAGCTGCCGGTATCTTACTTGGTCCATAGGGCCTTTGGTAACTTGCCACCTTGCCCAGGCATTGTTTCTTAGTTTAATTTTGGTTTTTGTTTCTTTAGATAGCCACGGTGCAACTATGGCTTTTACACAGATGGTACGGGTAGGAGCATGGTGGTTAAGGATAGCCAGAAATCTGGTACTGAAGTACTCAACTCCTTCTTGTAATGGGAGTCGTTTCAAGACATTCCAATTATATGCTTTGAGTTCATTTTGGAAGTTGTCAAGGTTAAAATTCCTGACGTTTCTTATAGTTTTGTTGGTGGGCTGGTTGGGTATGTTGGCTTTGAGCCTAATAATATAGGTAAGGCAGTGATCACTTAGATCATTGGGTAATGTACCTGACTTGTACTTTTGGGGGTGGCTGTTAATAAGTATCCAATTAAGGATACTATCTTTTACTCTATTTTTGCTAAATCTGGTGGGGGTGGCAATGATTTGAGTAAACCCATGGAGGTTTAAATGGGTGGAGGGAGTTTCAGAGGAACAGGTGTTCCAATCAGTGTTAAAGTCTCCCAAGATAATGGTTTCCTGGGGATAGTTAGACGCTAGCCAATGTAAGATATTTTCTAGAGTATTATCATTCTTGCTGGGTGGAATATAAATGCAGACAATGTATCTGTATTTATTTTTGTTTATTATTAGTTTGGTGATGAGAATTTCTGCATTGCCAAACTGGGGTGGCTGTTGGGTGTCAATTGTTATTGTTACGGTAGACTTGTATAGTATAGCTACCCCGCCACCTTTCCTGGAGATCCAGTCCAGTCTAAGGATTTTGTACTGTGGGGGGTTATTTTGTTATTTCTGGTTATTGGTTTTAGCCAGGTTTCTGTGAGGCAGCGGATATCAGGGGAGTGAACAGCTAAGAGTCCATGTAGGCTATGGATCTTGTTGGTTAGGCTTCTGATGTTGAGATAACAGACCAGAAATGAGTTTGGAAGTCTATCAATCTGGGTAGTATACATTGGGTTGTTAGATGGTGTGCTTGGGTCTACTGTTGTGGATGGGCCAAGGTTGGGGTGGATGTCTCCATCCTTCATAAGATTAATTTTTAAGTTGCTTATGAGTCTTAAAAATTTGTTTATGATTTTTTTGTAGCTTTTGGTTTTTAAGCTAATGTAGCGGTATTTAGTCGGGTGATGGTAATTGGGGGGGGGTGAGGAATTAGGACAGGAGGTGGTTATGTGGTGGATAAACATTAAATGCTGGGTTGGTGCATGTTTGAGAGTTTGGGTATTGGATTTCATGATGCTGTACATATTCATAGGAGCTTAGGTGATAAGGAATGAATAGCAGGGGTACTAAGGATAGCAGCATTAGTGTTTTAGCTGTAGTCATAGTAAATTACTAGGGTAAGGGATTTCCTAATGATATGAGCAGCAACAGGTTAATGTTTCAAGTTAAAGCAGCATTAGTGTTTTAGCTGTAGTCATAGTAAATTACTAGGGTAAGGGATTTCCTAATGATATGAGCAGTAACAGGTTAATGTTTCAAGTTAAAGCTGGGAAATCAGTGTTTTTATTCAAAAATAATTTATGTTTTGTATTAAATGGTTATTTGGGTTTTGTATAAATAATTTAGTATTGCTAAATCATAGAGCAAGTTATCTTTGTTAATAGCAGTCACCTGCTTTGATTTTTTTTTGGCATTAAATTGATTATTTTCTCACATCTTACACTGAAGGAACAATTTGCTTAATGCATTTTTCACATACATTTCTTATTGAGAAGCTTTTGTATAGTTCATTTTTTTTAGCTGATCCAATATACATTTGTGGGAAAATTAAATATTGTCACAATACTACAACCTTGAAAATCGGAAGAAATTTAGGTGTGGCAGAGGATGTGCAACAATGTGACACCTTAGATGAAGGATCAGAGGTAAACTTTCCTGAAAGAAATCAAATGTTCTACAGAGCATGACAAGACATCTGTTTCATAGCAGCCATTATTAATCTTCCTTCAGCCTGAATGATATATCCTTAATGACAAAAACTGCCTGTCACCAATATGAACAAACCTGATCCTTTGCTATCAAAAGTATAAGAGTTATGATGAAAAGTCAGCTAATAACTGTCAATAAGATATACCCAGGTGTATTTGATGTTAGGTTTGATCCGGGAAGAGTACATGTGGGTGACTGTACTCTTTCCGTATTAAACCCATCAACAAATACAATGCCCCTTTAATACAGGAAGAGTACGTTGATATGGTGACTTTCCTGGATCTTGAAAATGTTCCCTTGGAAGTTAAGTGGGCCAGTTAGTAGAATTTCCTGACTATGGTGGGAACATTATAATCAAATGAGACAGACTTGTCCATATAAATATTCAGGTCTAGTATATTTGTTTCTATCTGCAGAGAATTATCATTTATAACATATGAGGTGGGGGCAGCTTTTTTGCTGAACTCTGTTACTATGCTGCCTTATGTTGTATTTCATCATGAATGGGGTCAGCAGCAACTGCAGGTACTATTGATCCAATGGGCCTGACACTGAGGGAGTTGCAGGCTAGGCCAGTCATGATCCCAGATATTCAACGCTCTTGCTAAAATAGAAGTTGATGCAGAAGATAGGAATGCTAACAACCTGAAAGCCAAGCCTGCAGATGAGATGGCTAGTGCCAAGAACATCAAGACTGACCTTGAACTCCAAAGATTTGATCTCCATGCTGGCATCATAGGGACCCCCAGCATCACAGAGTTTGAAGTTGGAATGCTTAACATTGACAGCAGTGTAAACATTGAGATAGCAGAGGTTGAGGGCAGGGGTCCCAAAGAAAACATTATTATTGACCTCAATGCAGCTATCAAAATCAACATCCACAGTCTGTTGGTTGACTGATGTTTGAAAAATAACCAGTATCTAGACTGGACACAGTGAGGAAAGAGAAGACTTAGAGGCAGCAAAGGAGCTTGACACATAGCAATGTTAGCAGTGGAGGAGACCTGAGAGCACATGTGTTACATTGTGATAAAAGGCTTCCACATTTTAAAGAAATATAACTTATCCAAAACAGAACAACTGAACCAGATGGACTTTATTGATTGAGGCCACAGAGTTATGACTACAGGTTCTGAAACTTGCAATGCTATTCTACTGATCTCAGTGTAGGAATAACACTTTGTTAGAGATTAAAAGATCAGGAGAAGGGGCTGAGATCCCTGGTTTAGGCATCTTAAAGAAAACAGGTTGTGCTGAGTCCACTAGCACTTGCCCTTTGGGGGCTTGAGGTGGTAGGATGTCATGGAAAGTGGGATCCCAAAGTAACATGTGTTACATTTTATTATTACAGATTCCATTCCATTATCTTATTTCATCTCTTACAACACCATGGTCAGCAGCTCATTTCTGACCCTAGTTATCGTCTGTACGGAGTTTGCATGTTCTACATGTATCTGTGTGTGTTTCCTCAAAGTACTCCAAACTAGGTATTCTAAACATTTTCATAGGGCTGAAAAGTGTGTGTGTGTGTGTGTGTGTGTGTGTGTGTGTGTGTGTGTGTGTGTGTGTGTGTGTGTGTGTGTGTGTGTGTGTGTGTGTGTGTGTATGTGTTGTCTATTCTGGGATGTGTCCTGCAATGTATAAGTTTCTTCTGGGATAGGCTCTCACGCTCACCACAGCCCTAACTGAATTAAACAATTATTGAAAACAGAGGGTTCATTCAAAGATCTAAGTGCGGTCCATGTCATATCTTTACAGAGTATAGGTTTTCTAAAAAAGATTTCTGTCCTTGTGTGAGAACACTCCATCATTATTGGGACAGAGAAGCCCTCCGATACAGCCAGATGTCTCTACCCACAGCTGATCATGTGACAATTAGTGGCATGAAACCAAACTCACTCCCTTCTCACAGAGGCAGAAAACAGGCTACATGCAGAAGACAGCATTCCTCTGACAGTACCTCACAATATGCAGCTGCTCACAATATCATTCCTTGTACACCTTTACCATAGCTTGAATGTTTAAGAATACATAAGAATACATAATACAATTTTAAGAAAAATGAAGTTTTACTTTAACTCACCAAATATTAAGGATCCGATAATGCTTAGCAAAAAAAAAAATATGACAGACAGGGATTTCCTACCATTTTATTACCATCTGTGCCCTGCGATATAAATATGTATATTTTGCTGCATTAAATACTGTTATAAACAGCAACACTCAGATGTAGATGACTACATGTAGATAATGGTTCATGTATTCTTAAAAGCCTTTGGGGACTGTGTAATCCTCGGAGACCACGAATGCATTGTTCATACACTAGCTAATTGGTTCTAGGTCTGAAGGGCCCTCATCACTGCTATGTGATGATATAATATACTTAAATCTTTCAGCTAAAAAAGCTTTAGGATTTCCTTTCTCTGCTACAGAATGTTGAATTAGTATGCATGTTAAAACAGCACTAATTTTAGAACAAAGTGAATATAAATTACAAAACAGTCAAATATATTTAGCATAGATAAACAGTTTGCTTACATGGATCAAGACAATTATCCCACAATCCACTGCTGGGACAAAATTTAAAATCAGCTATCTGTAATGTGATTATCTTTTGCAAGTGTCATAGCTTATAAGAAGTAACAAGAGAAAATATTTAGACAGCTCACAATACACAGTTTTATGAGATTCATACAACAGTTTTACATCAATAACTATTTTAAATAAATAATAATAATAATACTGAATAGCACAATTTATTTCAATGAGATGTACACCAGTAGTGGTAGCTTGTGACACACAGCACAGTGCGGGCAATAGTCTGAGAAGGATAACACCTGCGCTTCCTTTCTTATGTCTGAGATTACAGCAGCTGTCCTCTAAGGTGGCTGTTGCAATTTTGCATCATCCTCAAAAACAAGTCTTTTGCAATGTATTTCTAAAATGTAGTGCATGATGTAAACAGGGTTAATTGCAGTACATGACTGCAAGCTGTAATCATCCATACATTTTTCAGACACAGCCCTCCTCCTATATAGAATGTAGGTTAGCTCTGAAAATAAAATACACTGATAATGGGACATTTTTAATTCTAAGCATCAATTAATTTGAGGCACATATCATACAGAATTTGCAGCACTATTGAAAGTACTTCCTTAATCTTTCCCTAAAACAAAAAAGCATTTTCTACCAAATCCCAGATAAATGAGATTCTTATAATGTCTCACTGGTTCATATTTTACTTTATCTAAGTAGACTCAAATCTAAAAAAAATCTGAAATACATTCCAAATGGATTTCATCTTGAAGTTGAGCCTTTACTTCAATTATGTTCATTAGCATCAATATAGAAACCGTGCATCTTTCTCACTTCAGTTAGTGTGTGCTATATTTTTGCCCATGATGTCAGTTCTCCCAGACTTTGACCTCTGCAGCTTCCAAAGTAAACAAATACAAGCCAGAAAGTATCAGCTCATTTAACAAAAAAAAGTTTCACGTCACAAATTCTAAAGCAACTTTCATACCAGTATAGTAACAATGGAAAAGACGGAACAAAACACAGAAAACAAATCATTATGCTACATTTTCTCATGTCTCTGCACATTCATTTGGCAAACAGATGATTAAACCAGTCATATAGCACTTTGTTATGAGTTAAACTAACAGGAACCTGGCTAGTGCACATTTGGAAAACATTTCTTTCCATTTTTTATGTTTTGACGTGGTAGTCTGAGGAAGTTCTGCACTAGAAAGAAAGTGCTTACCATAGCGCTATTGTTTTATACAATATATGGGTGCTTCCGCAGTTTCTTTGATTTTTAAAAGAAATATTCTACTGTGAAGAACAATTGAACTGGAGCCCTCAACAACTTAGTTTATATCAACTACTCTGTGGGATAGCATCTAGGCAGAATTTTTCTCAGTTATGTTTCCACTAAATTTGGATTCTTAATTGAAGTTGTTAATTCGTTTTAAGGTATTTGGACTTTATGTCAATATTTAACAAAGCCCACCAGACAGTCTTCATCCAAGACTCGAGCAGCAAAAATATGTAAAAGGAATATTCAGTACAGCAAATAAAACTGCTTAAGAAGCTTAATGTATGTATAAGAGGGAACAAAGTGCAAAAAAACAGTCTTCATTTATGTTGTATAAATCAATCCAGAAACCACTGGGGAAAAAAAGAAGATCAAAACAAATACATGTAATAGCCAAGATGTCAAGTATGATGGAAGATGCATTTAAACAAGAATTGCTAAAAATCATTTCTACAAAGTTTATACAGCTCTGCTTGTTTTCCAGGTGGCAAAAATCATACTGAAAGACCCCAGTGCAATCAAAAATAATCTGGTGACAGTGGAAACTATATTTTCTTTCATAGTTACAGCCAGGCTATGTCATTTAAAAACATATGCCACCTGCTAATAACGCTGAACTAGGCACTTCCACCCAAATATTTAGGCAGATAAGCAGATCAAGTTTATTAACTGTATCCTACTGAGCCAGAACTGCAGGTGTGTATCTATGAAGGGCGACAGCAGAAGGAACAATGACAAAAATAGCAGATGCATATAAGGACTCAGATGTGTCTCAGTACTAGTACAGAGAAGCTGAGGAGGGTGGAGACAGAGGGAGTGAAAGAGTGATGAAAAGAGGAAGTCAACTAGAAAAATGGCTCTCCATTGGGGCACTGAACAAAAGATTTCAGAACACTTCATATAATCTTATGTTTAGGGGAAAAGGTCTGACTATCCTCCATTTTCTACCCGAGTGTGATCAGTTCAGTATTTTGAATTCAAAACTTGCTGATGATTTCTTCTGCCTGTACTTTATAGATTTCCTGTAACCTAGCAACTAGTAATCATCAGGTGATAAAATAAATGTTTTATCATGACGTGGAGTAAATGGCCGTGAGTCCAACAAGCTGCTGCTGAAATTTCAAGCCCAAGACAGCTCCTTCCAAAGTCCCTGCAAAAGTTACAGTACTGGTTAAAAATCCCCTCCTGTACAGCTGTTCACCTTTCAAATGATTAGGAGGTCATCCACATCACCACCATGCTAACTTACAACACACATCCCACTAGTTAGTCACACTGCAGTTTGTGCTCATCTTAAAAATAATTCTTAAGTACTCTTCTTTGATACCAATATTTCAAATCTCAGATATTTTGCACTTTGAAATTTCCCACAATTTTAGGATTGCACTAAGTTCTCCTTTTTTTAATTAGTTACTCACACAAAAATGACTAAAATTATATGATACGAGTTTCTTGCATGTCTTGAGTCTTGCCTGCTCATATTTTCCTTGCTTGAGCTGCTGGTTATCTATATGCTTGAGGTTGCTTGGTTTCTACATAGTACACTGATGCGTTTTAACTTGGTGCTGAAGTAGTAGTATTTTTTTCTTCAAGACCATGGTATCTCTTTGCAAGTAATGTTTTTTAGATCTAGTTTAAATTACTGAATTTTCTCCAAGCAGAAGTGACATCAAATCAAGAGACTGTGGAGGTATATTTCAGTATATGCTAGGAGTTTGCATGAAACTATTTCTTTTTCAAGTATAGTTGGAGCGATCCTTTTGTTATCAAAGGAAAGTTTCATAAAGTTATATACAAGGAGATATGCTTTGAGGGATCAGGAAATTAATGTGACGCCAGGGAAGATTCCACTAATCGATGTGACATTGGGGATGATACCACTAACTGATGTGGCATAGGGGATAATGCCACTAATTGATGTAACATTGGGGATGATACCACTAAGTGATGTGGCATAGGGATAATACCACTAACTGATGTGACATTGGGGATGATACCACTAATTGATGTGGCATAGGGGATGATACCCTTAATTGATGTGACACGGGGTGATTTCAAAACAATATCAATGACATCCAAATCTACTGAAAAGTAAGCTCTGTAATGACCCCATAGTTACTTTTTATTAGAATGACCACAACAATGTAACAGGATTGACGCATATGTCAAGGCCTGACCAACACATAGCTCTGGTTACTGGACTCTTCTCAATATATTAGTTAAGATGGAAATGCAGCCAGATACTATATTGTGGTAGTTTGACTGGAAAGAAATAATCTACTGTAGTAAGAAAGTATAGCTGTGTTATGTACCCAACGTAGCAGTAAAGCTTCAAGGAGGTTTCACTTGAGAAGGATGAAAATAAAAACACTGAGCTATCAAAAATGGAAAATTAAAATGTTGAGTGCCAGAAGCTCAGCTCATCACAGATTTAAACTTAGGAGCTTGTAAACCCTTAGAAAAGAAGCATGCACAAGATCCCCAAAGGGCCTGCAAACTCAGAATGAGAGTATTTAAGTTGTAGAAGTGTGAGGCAGAGCCCCACCAACAAGACACATATGGGAGGATGTGGAAGGGGCCTCAACCCTCTTGCAAAAATATATATTTTTAGTTCTGCTTATGCTGGTCAAACTTTCAATGTCATCCTTTTAATTCTGTATATTTGACTTTCTAAATGCGATCCATTCAAAAGCAATACTCGCCCAGCAATATAACACATTGGCTTTTCCTCGCCAGTTTCACTTATCCATATTAAATGGTTTCAGTTGATTGTCCTCCGTTGTGCAGAATAACATTCATGCTGTAGTAGTATTCAACACAGCTGGTGCTCATCTCATATGAGGGTGTCATTACTCTGCTGTTCAGTTTTTATTCTCTAAGAGGATAGAAGAGAAGGCAGACAGAAGACTCTGACAACTGACAGGAATGTGCATGTTTGATGGAAGGGGTTGGAATGGTACACTAATCGACAAAAACTGGGAGGTCAGAAAGACACAGTGCTCAAGAAGACAGTATGTGTGAAAGTGGCTGGGGACTCTTTTCAACAAGTGGGGTGGTAGAAGACTAACAGAAAACATAGATCACTCCCTCATGTGTATAGAAAGCATGTGATCTCAAAAAGAAGTGGTAAAAGATGTCCTTGGAATCCTGATTCAAGCAAGGAGTTTCAGGGAGGTCCATGGCTTTGTACGGTAACAGACTAGGGGTTATTCAGATCACTACTAGACTGATGGATGGGCACAACCCAGAGCACTGGTGGAGCAGGACATGCATTTAGGTTTGGTTAGCACATACTTCTTGTAGAGTTTAGGGGTTGCAATTATAGGCTGGTGAAAACTTTTCCCTGTTGGCAGATGGCCCAAAACTGAACTGCTTAACAGGATTTCTGGCATACTTTGACAGATTTTAAACCATCAGCAGAAGTGTTTCTCAGTCATGTACTCCACAGCTTTAATATACTTAAATATAGTCTGCACAATCTTATTGTAACAGTGTCAGAGGTATGAGAAGAATGAAAATGCTCATGTTTTTCCTTGTGTATGGAAGAGTCCAAGAGTAAGGGACTTGAAACAGGTATAAGAAAATCATAAGTTTAAGCTCAGTCTCTTTCCTGTATTTTTGAGTATATATGCAACTCTACAAAATGTAACAACAATCAAGCATCACACCATCTACATCTAGAACAATTATAATTCCCAGGGACATGACTTTTTTCCCAAATCCATAGGGTAGATCTATCCTGACAACGGTATCAGCATAAACACTGTATAGTAACAGAGATATTCTAAGTCTAAACTAGACTTCAGCTTGTCTTCTCACATTTTCACACCTGTATTTTTGGGCCTGTTATTCCACCATGCTATTAGTGCAGCAGTACTGCCAGACAGATGTTTTCCTAAATATAAGCACATAATCCTTCCTTAATTATAAAAGTAAGATTGTTATGTCATATTTTTGTGTTATCTTTCTCGGAGCTTTCTCAGCATAGCTCTTTGCTTGAGGTAGTGCTATATATCTGATTTTGCTAAGGAGATGCTAGGCATCTCCTAAATCATATTATGATCCTAAATCATAATTTTACTAATGTGCAGATATCTTCGGTATAGTTTTTAACATTGCAATACACACATATTAAAAATTCTTTCTTTCTCTGTTTAAGTTTCTGATATCTTATAATGGAATTAATGAATCTTGCCTGTTTTTCCAAGTGACTTTCTTTAACTAGTATATTAAGTCTCCCTGATTTACTTGAGATATTTTATTCTGTCTGAGCATTTTAATATCTTTCTTATTAAAGCAAACTGAGGTAAAGCTCCATCAGGCGTTTACCTTATGTTCTATTTGTTTCACATCAGTGAGATTTATTCCTTCTTTAGAATAAAGCAATGTTAAATGCCATAGAGTAACATTTTAAGATGGATAATGTCCATCTTATATCTTCTGGCCTGCAACCCACATAAATAACTCTATAGCCTACTGTATCTTGGCTGTCCAAACTAAAATCAAATTTAAAGAAAGGTGCATAAAAGAAATGACTTTTTTGAATCCAATGTAAGTTTGACTAGAGCTACACTGCCTACACGTTACACTACAGCTATACTGCTTAAGACAGATAGGTTTAACTTATTCCATGATTAAATTGCCCACTCACTGGCTGGAGTAAGGTATCAGAGCTGAATTAATCATTTTGCCCTGGATGCTTGACATTCTCACCCTGCTTCTAGATATCACAGCATTGTTTTGAGTCACCATATATATACTGGAAGCCACAATGTTTAAAACTTCATATTGTTGCAGAGCCCTATTCAGCTAAAAGATACTGTTTTCACAATCCAAATACATAAACACACCAAGCAGTCATCCTTCAGAAACAACTGCCTGCTAGCACCTAGGTATAACAGCATACCAAGGCTACTACTGAGGGCAGTGCAGAAACTTCTTTCCACTCTTTGAAAAAGGAGCATCTGGCTATGCCTGGTATGTGTTTGAAATGCATTAGAAGCTGAAGTTAACCATATCAGCAACAGGATGTGGTTAGGCATCAGACTGGTACAAATGAAACCATACATTCCCAATACTGTGCATGCATACTGTGTCTGCAAGTGAAGACAAAAATAAAAATACCTATGACAGCCCCCAAATACAAGGCAACATTTACTATCTGTGTCATTTCCTTGTTCCTTTGCCCCAATCATCGGAGTCATGATTTCCTCAGGAGAATGGGCAGTGAAGGAGTGCAGCAGGAGGTAGGTGCTAAGGGTGAGAATTATACCTCTCAGCTGTCCAGATTTTTGTCTCATATCCCCCATTATATCAGGATATGTCCAGATTTATTGCACTAAGAGGTTAAGAGGTATGGTGAGACCAGACTGATATTAAAAGGTAGTTTCTGGGGAAAATTTAAATAAAAAACAAGGAAGGAGCAGAGCAATATGTAAGTGTTAGTGTTAATGTTAATCTCTCCAGCAATAAAAGAGGAAGTGGAAGAGACTGGCAGGAGTCAGAGTCTGAGGGTCAAAGCAGACTGAGGTCACAAAATGGTAGCAGGGTTGAAAATGTATATTTAAAAGAATAAACTGAGCACTAAATATGTACTAATGTCTTTTACCCATTTTATTCTCATCTTGATAATCTATAGACTCAGCCCATTAATGTGTTACAAATGTTTATTTATTTATTTAAGTGGATAGGTGGATTAATCTTTACATACATTTTCAGCCTTGACAAAGGGCATAAAGGGCAAAGGATATATGTGTGGATAATATGGTGCAGGCAATCAACTGCAATTTTTCACAGGCTATCATCAGAGTACTCAAGGAAAACATTGGTATAATTTGGGAGAACATACCTTTCAGACTCTTACCACAAGAAATCTGGACAAAACAGAAAATAATGGCGATTCAAAGGACCAAAATTAGAGACAGTTTTTTTTTTACTGCTCTTTCAAACTTGGAAAATTGATAGAATAATAGGTTTTACATTAGCATGAATTTTCTGAAGGATATGAAGTCTGAAATTCAAACGTCTGTCATTTCTTTAGTGTCCTCAATCCTCAATGAATATGCTAGGAAACTACAAATTGTATGAGGAAGAGCATTAAAAAACAGGCAAAATTCTGAGCATTCTACCAAAATCTTGACAGCTGAGAGGTGACAGGTAGTAAACAACAGTCTAGACCAAAACTATGACCTGAAAGGACAACAGAAGTAATCAGTGCATTACTATCCCGTCTAAAAGTAAAATTTCAAAGTTTACAGCATATCTTTTAGATGTTTATTGGGTCCTTTTGCATGTTCTTTAACTGTGTCAGTGCAGTTTGAGAATGCATGCATCAAAAATGTACTAGTTTGTCAAAACTGATTTTAGCTGCTGCCCCTTCAAATAATGTTCTACAAACTAAGTAAATAAATGTATGTAAAATCACAGACCAGCTCTAGTAAACAGACACATATCTTATGTAGAAATGTCTTTTAGAGGAAATAAACTGTGATCTTGCCCAACAGAAACCTTTTCTAACAGCTGCATGCTGCGAGGTCCAGTTCAGAGTACAGCGTCAAGGCTTAGCTAATAGTTCATATCACCAGGAAATTAATTAACCAGACTGAAATAGCACTAAAAGTTTCAGAAGCACCACAGACATCTTCTGCAAGCTCCAGATGTTTACAGTTCAAAGCCTAGGGAGCACCCCTATAAAGAGCACTCAATTAATATAGTCATACCTAAAAAAATGTTTTTTCTTAATCGTACTACATGGCAAAAAAAAAAAAAAAACACAACTATTACTGATAAATGTTATGTTTTAAATAGAGAGGGCCTACAGCCCCTGACACAGCAAACGTAGCCTGAAATGTAAAAAAAAAACATTTGTTTAACAACATTTGCATACTATTAGGCCAGATTCTAAATAGAGAAACCTATTTGCATACAAGTGGGGTTTCTCCTACAAGTTCACAGTTCACATAACTTCTTCTGTTTTAAGAATATGTTGCTTAATTAAATGATAGAAAAGGTTATTTCTGTATATTATACAGCCTGTAAAAAAAAAAATCACACTTGAAAATGTCCAGCACACTGCCACCAACAATGTCTACATTCTCTTATTTATAGTCATTACTCATCTTTCTTGCCTCTTTTATCCTTCCCTTCTCATCTCAGCACTAAACTTCCTACTTCTGCATTTCTTTTTTAACCCCTTTTTACTACATTATACTTTTCTCTCCTGACTTGTTATGGCTGTTTATCTGAAGTACACTGCATATATAAAATTTAATAAATACAAACACTAAAGCTGCAGTGAAGTTTATCTTTTACTTACACTGACTGTTATTAAACTTGCTCACCCAGATGCTATACATGTATATGTCTTTGCATATTACTAGCACATGCACTACATTCATCCTCTCTTGCTTTTTGACATAGGGAAGGAGAACAACACAAACATGAGCAGTAGGTCATTACCTAATATTATACGTTTCATGTTAGACACATGAGCAGTACGTCATTACCTAATATTATATGTTTCATGTTAGACACATGAGCAGTAGGTCATTACCTAATATTATACGTTTCATGTTAGACATATGAGCAGTAGGTCACTACCTAATATTATACGTTTCATGTTAGACGCATGAGCAGTAGATCATTACCTAATATTATACATTTCATATTAGACACATGAGCAATAGGTCATTACCTAATATACGTTTCATGTTAGACACATGAGCAGTACGTCATTACCTAATATTATATGTTTCATGTTAGACACATGAGCAGTAGGTCACTACCTAATATTATACGTTTCATGTTAGACACATGAGCAGTAGATCATTACCTAATATTATACATTTCATGTTAGACACATGAGCAGTAGGTCATTACCTAATATACGTTTCATGTTAGACACATGAGCAGTACGCCATTACCTAATATACGTTTCATGTTAGACACATGAGCAGTAGGTCATTACCTAATATTATACGTTTCATGTTAGACACATGAGCAGTAGGTCATTATCTAATATTATACGTTTCGTTAGACACATGCGCAGTACGTCATTACCTAATATACGTTTCATGTTAGACACATGAGCAGTAGGTCATTACCTAATATTATACGTTTCATGTTAGACACATGAGCAGTATGTCATTACCTAATATACGTTTCATGTTAGACACATGAGCAGTAGGTTATCACCTAATATTATACTTTCATGTTAGACACATGAGCAGTAGGTCACTACCTAATATTATATGTTTCATGTCAGACACATGCAGTAGGTCATTACCTAATATTATACGTTTCATGTTAGACACATGAGCAGTAGGTCATTATCTAATATTATACATTTCGTTAGACACATGAGCAGTACGTCATTACCTAATATACGTTTCATGTTAGACACATCAGCAGTAGGTCATTACCTAATATTATACATTTCATGTTAGACACATGAGCAGTAGGTCATTACCTAATATTATACGTTTCATGTTAGACACATGAGCAGTAGGTCACTACCTAATATACGTTTCATGTTAGACACATGAGCAGTAGGTCATTACCTAATATTATACGTTTCATGTTAGAACATGAGCAGTAGGTCATTACCTATTATACAACTGCCCCCATTAATATTCAAAAACGTGCATGCTGATTGGTCAGCATGCACGTTGTAAATCAGAGTTATTGTAATGGAAAAAGGTCTGGTCGCCTGGACTTTTTCCATTACTATAACTCTTTTTTCACACTGTTTCGCTATGTTGTTGTTGTTGTGTCTTTCAGCTTTTCCCAGTTAGGGGTCGCCACAGCGGAACTCTGGCCCGCTAATGATTGGCAGTAGATTTTTACGTGCCGAGTTGCCAGCCCTGATGCACAACCTTCCACGAAGGTACGCCCATTCATGCATGTCTCTACACAGAAGACGCTCTTGCTGAGAATCGAACCGGACAAGGTCTTACTGTGAGGCGACAACGCTACCGCAGCACCACAACCACAGTATACTGTTTCGTTATGTTAAACGAGTTTAACATAGAGAGACAGGTTTAAAAAAAGCAACGGAAATTCTCTGTTGCTTTTTTTAAAGATGTCTCGCTATGTTAAACCCATTTAACATAGCAAAACAGTTTGTAAAAATCAACGGAGATCTTGCTTTCTCCGTTGCTTTTTTCAAAACTGTCTCACTATGTTAAATGGGTTTAACATACCAAGACATCTTTAAAAAAAGCAACGGAGATTCTCCGTTGCTTTTTTTAAAGCTGTCTCGCTATGTTAAACCCATTTAACATAGCGAAAACAGTTTGTAAAAAGCAACGGAGATCTTGCTTTCTCCGTTGCTTTTGCCCACAGTTCTGATGTACTGTGTAAGCATACACATGCGCAGTACATCAGAACTGCCACAGAATACCAGACAGCTGCGGAAAGGCAGCAAGGAGGCATTATACAATGCCATTATTTAAGAAAAGTAATTATTTTTTTTTCTTAAATAATGTCATTGTATAATAGCAATAACCCACTTCTGGGTGTGGGTAATGCTGTATTTACCCACGGTTGGCTTTGTTTGGCCACTCGGGCTTCGCCCTCGTGACCAAATCACACCAACCGTGGGTAAATCCAGCATTACCCACTCCCAGGTGTGGGTTATTGCTATAATATTATACGTTTCATGTTAGACACATGAGCAGTAGGTCACTACCTAATATTATACGTTTCATGTTAGACACATGAGCAGTAGGTCATTACCTAATATTATACGTTTCATGTTAGACACATGAGCAGTAGGTCATTACCTAATATTATACGTTTCATGTTAGACACATGAGCAGTAGGTCATTACCTAATATTATACGTTTCATGTTAGACACATGAGCAGTAGGTCATTACCTAATATTATACGTTTCATGTTAGACACATGAGCAGTAAGTCATTACCTAATATTATACGTTTCATGTTAGACACTTGAGCAGTAGGTCATTACCTAATATTATACATTTCATGTTAGACACATGAGCAGTAGGTCATTACCTAATATTATACGTTTCATGTTAGACACATGAGCAGTAGGCCCTTATTTGAGATTATTCATTTCTGCTTACATTCTAAAATGCACATAGCTCTGCTGGGGTTGGCATTATCGTCTCTGAAACAGTGTTCTTGAATCTCCAACATTATTATATTCAAGGTATAAATACTTCTTTAGTTTCTCAAACTATTACATGCAGCATTGCTATATTCCTTAGCAGTACTTTATTTACTGACAGTAATCATTTTAATAGTAACTTTAATGACATTTAAGCTTTCCCTTCTAAAACAAATACCACTTCTGCCTTGTACATTTAGCCTCTCCATAAGGCCTTTCCAAGTCCTCAAAATTCTCTCTCCATAGTCCTATGGCTCTGGACAGTAACCTGGATAGACTATTCAGAGGAGTCTTCTGTTGGGAATGTGAAGGCATCAGCACCCAAGTTTCATGACGTTTGTGCTGCAGATTCAACTGCCCATCCATCTCTGGACAAAGTTCTGTCATTCTTCTTGGGATGTGAAACAAAACAGTCATTTCTTACTAAAAATGGTCACTGAGCCTTCTTCAGTTACAGGTTTTTCATATATCCACCTTGTGATTACGACCTGGTTGGTGCCTGACACCAAAGAAAGGGAGCAGAAATCATCACATCTATGGTATCATTATGCACAAGGTAGACCTTACACACTCTTTTGTCTAGTAACTCTCTGTAGACCATCCATTTGTTGAACATTTCTTAAATGGTTTATCTGTCTTCTCCAGTTCATCAATGTACCTCCAAGGCCCAATACTGGCCGATTTCATTCTATCCAGTGTTTTTTGATCAAAGTTAAAACTCATCAGTTGCCTCTTATTTGTATGTTGGAGGCATGCTTTATGTGGTTGTCTTCACACATATGGTTTTATCAAGTCCTATCTGGAAACCAAATTTCAGATGAATAATACCATTAATGACACAGCATCAGTAGCTGCATGGAAGTCACTACAGTAAATAAAAAGAAATCTATCCACAGTTTCAGGAGACTACCATAAGGTCTCATATTGCAGACAAGTTCTTCGAGCCTTTTCACTAATTTTTCATGTCGTCCTTTTTGTGGCTGGCCTGTTCTGGTACAAAAATAATTTCTTTTATAAGTGTTATAAGTTTTTTTTTCTGACCTGAACTGAGCATTTACCCTTACAATTTATTCAGGCAAGTTATTTCTTACAAACGTTGTTCAAAGTATGGATTATATTGTACTGATGTCGTATTACATTTGGTCACTTAGAACATGCAGATGGCTTCTGGTCACTTTGAATGGGCATCACACTAATTAAGAACACTCAAGGCTCCAAAAGAACCCACAAAGCTAATATAAATACCTCATTATGGGGCAGATGGCCATTCCAAATAATGCAAAGGTACTAGTAATTGTGCATAGTGAACCATATGAAAAACAATGCAACCATTCACTATGTCCTCAGCTTTTTATAGCAGCACCATACCACTACGTAAAACCTTGGGTGAATGGACTTAATTTTTGCCATCCCCTTCATGCACTGTGTCCAGATCTCTGCAATATTACTTACTTGGGATACTACACTGTGGTCCCACAGTAATATTCCTTGACAAATGAACAACTTATTCTCTAATATGTGTGCATGAGGTTATCACCCTTTTGTCATCAGCTTACAACTAGCTCACACACATTTGATAGCGAAAAGGTAATTCATGGTTCATCTCTGTAGGCAGCATTTGTTACAAATAAATGTGCAAAAAGTGATGTGGAATACACATCCAAAGGATCCAAAAGTGTGGCTCCACAGATTTTCCATGTAGTAGCCACGGCAGTCTATTAGCATTATGATTTGCCTTGTTTCTTTATAGCAAGTCCCTCTTAGGTGGTACCCTCCTAGGAACAGGGCCCACCACTATGGTTAATCACCACAAGTATCCTTTTTTGTGGGATGAATGAGGTAGTAGTGGCAGGTGACCTATAATTACTGTAAACCTTGTTCCTTCTGAATTATTGGTTGTATTTCTTAACTTCTCAGACCAAGATAAAGACAGTCTCTCTGTGGGTTTACCTGCCCTTACGCCTTAGTCCTGTATGAAGAGTTCATGGACCAGCCCCCCCCCCCCCCCCAGTTAACAACACAATTAACTAAATAAATAGAAGTGTTACAAGTATCTCTGTATCATCCCAGAGACTGTGCAGTACAACAGCACCAATTCCATAAGATGAAACATCACATGCCAGTCTAATAAGCAAAGATGGATCAAAGTATGTAAACATCTTATACAACATAGTCAAGTTTTTCAACTCCTTGAAGACACATTTGCAGTCTTCTGTTTATTTTCATTTAAGCCCATTATGAAGTTTCTGGTGAGTATAATACAATAAAGAAACTGAGTAGAAACTTATAGTAGTAGCCACCAGTCATATAAATAACCTCATTTGTATCATATTTTAAAGTCTAGATATCTACAGCAGTCTAATTTATCTTTTAAAAAGTTCATCAGTTTTTATGAAGCATATGCCACAATACAAAATGTCATCTTTCATAAATTCTCACTTGTTTATCTCTGCTATAAGTAAATACTGTTTAGCCTATCTCAAGTGTCTATAGGTTCACTAGGTGTTCTCCTTCATCCCCTCATTATCTTGATGATGCTGTACTAGATCTGCATAGCACAGATGTTATCACTGTTGCCTCAAAGCATATGGTTCTCCAATTCAGTTTTTAGCTAGGGTGCCTTCTGTGCAGAATTTAGACTTGTTCTCATGGGCTTTTACCTGATGCTAAAGTTTCTTCCCATATCCCAAACATGCGCCATAGATGATTCAGCATTTCTCTGCATTACATAAGGTCTTGGGCCACCTCATCACAGCCTCATTGTCCATGGCCAAACCTGCCAACAAGAATTCACAAAAATACTCTTTCACGTGTCTTATGTGAAAGTGGTTCACCCCTCAAAAAAAAACACATATATACACATACGCGCACACACAAACCTTTCTCCCAACTTTTTCCAGTAGCTAATACTAGCAGAGTCTGAACTCTGAACACAAGTATTTTGCAAAATTAGAAGTTATGTACCTACCATAACGTTCCATGTTAGTTGTCTTCTTCTTGCCTTCTTTCTTGCTGGATGGGTTCGGAGCTGATCCTCGGCTCCAACTTGGCCACTCTAAAAGCTCGAGAGCTAGTTCCACCGGCTCGAGGCTCCCCTATATCCCACAATGCTAGGCGGTAACTCCTCAGATCACGTTTGAAAGCTAAGGCCAGCAAGAAAATTCCATAAGGAACAAAGAAAAACTCCTCTAGGTCTGTCTTGGCTAGGGGAAGGAGGGTGGGACGCAAGAAAGAAGGCGAGAAGAAGACAACTAACATGGAACATTATGGTAGGTACATAACTTCTAAATGTTAAGTTGTCTATCTCGCCTTCATTCTTGCTGGATGGGACCGCGTCCCTAGCACCTTGTCCCGGGTGGCCTATCGGAACAGACTCTTGAGTACAGTGGAACCAAAGTTGGCTCGGTCTCTAGAGGCCAAGTCCAACTTATAATGAGAAATGAAGGTATGGGGAGAAGCCCAAGTAGCTGCAGAACAAATCGAATCAATAGGCAGCCTATCTTGGAAAGCTATAGAAGTGGCTAAAGCTCCAGTTGAATGAGCCCTGGGTTTGGATGGCAACTGTTGATGTCTTATCTCATACACTAGGGTAATCAACGAAGTAAGCCATCTAGAGAGAGACACTTTAGAAACTGGAAGGCCCATTCTACCTTCTGCATAAGAAACAAACAGTTGGTCAGATTTCCTGAATTGTTTGGTCCTATCTAAATAGTACCTAAGTTGGCGATGAATATCTAAACAGTGTAACTTTTGTTCTGACCTATTAGAATAATTAGGGAAGAAAACAGGAAGCTCAATGGTTTGATTCAAATTTGCCAGTGAAGCTACCTTGGGCAAAAAAGACGGGTTAGTACGTAAGGACACCCTATCCTTATGGAATACAAGATAAGGGGGTCGACTACACAGAGCATGGAGTTCAGAGACTCTTCTAGCTGAAGTGATAGCTACTAAAAAGAGTGTTTTCCAAGAAAGTAACTGTATTGAACATGAAGCCGCAGGTTCAAAGGGGGAAAGAATTAAGGACGTCAGAACCAAGTTGAGATCCCATTGGGGAGGAGGATCTCTGATGGGTGGTTTGAGGAGAAAAACTCCCTTTAAAAAGCTTTGCAGAGTTTGTGAGACATAATGGAGGACTCTGAGACGCCAACATGAAAGTTCGAAATTGCTGCCAATTGAACTCTAATGGTAGACGGAGACGAACCTGAGTGGAAAAGTTCGGCTAGAAAGTCTAGAACTGATTGAATGGAAGCAGTGAAAGGATCTATATTCTTTGACTGCGCCCAATAGGAAAAACGTTTCCACTTGTTATGATAAATCTTCCGAGTGGAAGATTTATGAGAGGCTATCAAGATATCTCTAACTGAGTGAGATATCAGAGGAAGCATGGCTAAAGTTGGAATTGGAGGAACCATGCTGTGAGGTTCAGAAAAGGAAGGGAGTGGTGCAACTGACCCGACTGATGGGTCAAGAGGTCTGGAACTGGGTCCAGATGCCAAGGTTGCTCCTACAGATAGCGGTGGAGAAATGGGAACCAAACCTGTCGAGGCCAGTAAGGGGCAATGAGGATCATGGAAGCTTCCGGAGCGATGACTTTCTGTATCAGCTGAGATATCAGTGGGAAGGGAGGAAAAGCATACAGAAGTCCCCGGGGCCAACGGTGCACTAGAGCGTCTCTGCTGGGGTGGCCTGGTTGGGGAAAGAGGGTGAAAAAATCGTCGCACTTGCTGTTTTGGGGAGTAGCGAAAAGGTCGCAGCAAGGCCGGCCCCACTTTCGAAAAACTTTCTCCAACACTGAATTCTTCAGAGACCACTCGTGAGGCATGAGAATAGCTCTGCTCAATTTGTCTGCAATCACATTGGACCTCCCGGGGATGTGCATTGCTAACAGAAATCGCTGAGAAGAAATCGCCCATTGCCACAGTCTGAGTGCCTCTCGACATAGGGGGTAAGATCTGGTTCTGCCTTGTTTGTTGATGTACCACACTACAGACATGTTGTCTGTCTGAATTGCTATAGTTCCCTTGGGAAGAGAGTCTTGTAAAGCTTGCAACGCTAGAAGCACTGCTCTCATCTCTAGGACGTTTATGTGCAAGTGGCACTCGAATGGTTGCCACATGCCCTGGACTGTCCTGCCCTGGTAATGCCCCCCCCCCACCCGATCAGGGAGGCGTCCGTTGTCACTGTAGCAACCGGAGGGGGAGGGACGAAAGGTCTCCCTATGAGGAGCTGGGGAGATGTGATCCACCAAGAGGGATGATTCTTGCACGATTGAGTTATCCGAATAGGATGGGACATTGGAAGTCTTTGGTAAGACCATTGTGTGAAAAGCATCCACTGTAAAAGTCTCATATGGAAGTGAGCTAATGGTAGAAGGGGGATGGCCGCCGCCATAATCCTTAAGACTTTCAGGATCAGTCTGGCTTTGACTTTGTTGCTCTGCAAGACAAGAGAGACATGTTTGTGTATGTCTGCTATTCTCTGCTCTGTGAGTCTGGCTGACATATTGACTGTGTCTAGATTTGCGCCTATGAAGGTAATAACACGACAAGGCGACAAGACAGACTTTTCGTAGTTTATTGAAATGCCTAGTGCCTGACATGTGTGAAAGGTGTAGTCTCTGGCGAGAAGTAAAAGATGCTTGGTGGGGGCTGTAAGGAGCCAGTCGTCTAAATAAGGAAACACCTGGAATCCTTGTCATCTCAGATGAGAGGCTACCACTGCCATGCATTTGGTAAACACGGGGCTGTAGTGAGACCAAAGGGCAGGGCTCTGAATTGAAAATGACTGGTTCCCAGCCTGAAGCGGAGAAACCTCCTGGAGCGTCGACTCATTCTGATGTGATAGTACGCGTCCTGGAGATCTATCGAGCACTTCCAGTTGTCCCGCCCCAAAAGGGGTAGAATGGACTGCAGCGTGACCATCCGGAACTTTGTTTTCTTGACAAATTTGTTCAAGTTGCTGAGATCCAGAATGGGTCTCCAGTCCCCTGTTTTCTTTGGAACCAAAAAGAATTTGGAGTAGATTCCGGATCCTGTTTGGTCTGCTGGAACTGGTTGAATGGCTCTTTTTGCAAGCAGCTTTGAAATTTCTAATGCTGCTTGCTCCCTTTGACTGGGTGGAACATCTGGAAGGGATTTTTTGGATTGCTTCGGAATGAAAAGGAAAGGGATTCTGTAGCCTTCGGAAATGATAGACTGTACCCACTTGTCTTGAGTTAGGGATAGCCAGGCTTCTGGGTACAGCGACAATCTTCCCCCGACTGCCTCCGAAGGTGGACAGTCGGGCAACACCTCAGAGATGCTGAAAGGGCTTGTCGGAAAAAGATTCTCGACTGCCTTGATTCTGCGGGCCCCCTCTGCCTCTAGGACGGCGTCTACCATTATTGTTCCCCCCCTGCCTCTAGAGGGGAATTGACTCTGTGCGTCAGGCAAATCTCCTTGAGATTGTTTGTGGAACCACATCTTTCCCCCCTTCTGGCCTTTGGGGTAAGGTCTCGAAGGAGTAGAAAAATGGACTCCGACGGCAGAGAGAGTTTTGCCATCAGTCTCGCACCTAGTCAGGGTTTCCTTCACTTGAGGACCAAAGAGGGATGATCCGTCAAAGGGGGAATTAGTGAAGGACACCTTGAAAGGGTCCGCAAAGTTACAAAGCCGCATCCAGGCGTGCCTACGCAAGGCTACACCTGTACCTGCCGCTCTACTTGCTCCATCAGCCGCATATGAAAGGAGGCGCATGGAGGAGTTAGTTATAGAATTAAGGGTTGCCAGCTGAGAGTTCATTCTATCCTGAAAACCCGCAGCTGTTGGGTCCTTCAACATTTCACTAGCTTCCTTGAGCAAATCCCTCTGAAGATGAGTAAAATGACACAGGCAATTCAGCGATCTCATAGTAAAGGTCGCTGACGAGAACATCCGCTTCCCATACCTGTCCATCGACCTAGACTCCTTGTTAGGAGGATGAACAGGCACTGAAGGATCAGCTAACTCCTTCTTGGTGGCCGCAGCCACCACCATAGCATCAACAGAGACGCCTTTGGTTAAAAATTCTTTGTCCTTGGGGGCCGTAATGAATTTTGATGGTCTCCTGGGGGTGGGTTCCACTGCATCAGGAGCTGCCCAAGCCTTCTTTGCCACCACTTGCATAAGGGGGTCAAAGGGAGGGGACACCCAGGAGGTGGTAGGGCGAGAGCCAAACGCCTCAAGGTACACTGATTCATCCTCTGAAGGGTTGAGGGCTGGCCAATTCCCCCTCTGTTTTAAGATTTCAAGGATGTCTGCAAAGGAGACATCTTCAGAGGGGGAACGAGGGGAACCTTCAGAATCCTCTAAATCAGTTTCAGAGGTGACAGACTCAGGGGAGTCAATGTGCTTCCTCTTGCACTGCCTCTTCCTAGGGGGCTCTCCTACCGGGTCAGGAGAGGCCTCGGAAGAGGAGGAGATCCCCACTGGGAAAACTTGAGGAGCTGGCTCTCTACGATCGGGGATGAGAGAGTGAGAGGAAATCACCGGAGGCACCATGGAGGGAGGGGCAGAAGGAGCCGACTGTGGAGTTGAACCTGGTTCTAACACGCTCCTCATGACCTTGAAGGCACCCCTGTCAGGCAGAGCTGGAGGTCTCCATTCTGAAAAACTGAAAACCTCCCCCGGCACCGACAGTGATGGCTCCGAGGCCGATGTTTGAGCCGAACTCGCCAGCGCTGAAGCACCGAGAGGGAGAGCGGGGTCGGACAAGGGTCCGATGCCACTCGCCCCCTCAGAGCCGACGAGGGAAGTCCGGCGCCGAGATTCTTCCAAGGAAGACATCGGAGCAGACGACGGAACCGAAGACAAAGGTATCGGTTCCGACGCCACCACAGTCTCGGGTCCGAGCCGCCCCGGCTCCAAACTCAAAAGAGTCAGAGGAGGAACATTTTGAGTGATGGGAATAGTTCTCGACTGTTGAGTCGGACTTTGAAGCATCTGGGCTAGTGCCTCGGACTTAAGAAGTCGACTCACTACTCTCTGAAGGTCATGGTCCGATAACCCGGAAGACCTAGAAGAGTGGGATCTATGGCTCCATTCAGACAGCAAAGGTGATGCTGGAGCCGAATGAACGGAGCCAATAGATGGAGATCGGGACCTTTTTCTAGATGTCAGTTATGTCTTCCTCGGCTCCGGCCGGAGCAGAGGACACCGTAGGGGCATGTGTTCGAGGTTCATCGGCTCCAGCCGGAGCCGATGTTCGAACAGCCTTAGGACCCCCAGAAGACGGCTCAGAGGCTGGAGCCAAAGGTCTGGAAGGCTTAGAGGGTTTCCCCGAGGACTGAGTCGAGGGACCCTCAGGCTTTAATAAGCCCCTTAAAATAAGTTTATTTTTTCGCTCCTGCAGGACTCTAGGGCTGAAGCCATGGCAAACAGCACATGAGTCCTGCAGGTGCAAAGGTCCCAGGCAGTACACACAAGAAGTGTGACCGTCTGTCAGAGACATCTTCTGACAGCACGAGTCACACTTCTTAAAGCCTGAGACCTTTGATTCCTTAGACATGTCTAAGGGGAAAAGTACAATCACACAAACACACACACACCGATTACACTTAGAAATAAATTAAACTAAATTAAATTAAGTTAGAAGTAGTTAGAAAATAAAATCCCTACAAAACACAGTCACTCACTACTAGAAGGGAGGGACTGGACCTAAGGCCCAAGGGAAAATTTCTAGAGAGTTTTTGGAAAATTAACAGGGAATGGGATGGAACTACTTCACAATATAACTATTTAGAAAAACTAACTTAAAAAAGGGGAAAAAAGCTAAGAAAACTAGTTTCTTTTCAAAAACTAACCTGAGCCGGTAGGAACGCACCTCGATCGCTGTAGCGGCAAACGAGATCTGAGGAGTTACCGCCTAGCATTGTGGGATATAGGGGAGCCTCAAGCCGGTGGAACTAGCTCTCGAGCTTTTAGAGTGGCCGAGTCGGAGCCGAGGATCGGCTCCGAACCCATCCAGCAAGAATGAAGGCGAGATAGACAACTTAACATCACAGTATTTTGCTTGTCATACCTGTTGGCATGCTCCTTCATAATTTAAACAATATCCATTCCATCCACTATAAATGTTTGGTTACTGGAGGATTGTTTTGATATATTATTCAGTTCCTACTGCTCTGTTATTTCCACACAAAAATGTACACATTCCTTTAATTTTGTGAATAATCTAGTTTATCTGTGACTTTTTCATTACTAATACATTCAGTATTCATCAGACAACAATGATTTGTTCTTGTATTACTATAAATGCTACAAAGCCATTTACACATTCAACAACTGTATTCATACTGTTGCTTTTGTTTAACTGCAGTATAATATAATGAAATGAGTCATTATTGTAAACAGGCACTTCCCAGCTAAACATTAGGTTAACAACATCAAGTGAACAATTTCAGTTTAAAAGGCAAATGGTAATGAATTATGCACTAAATGTGCTCATAGATGTGTGTCTGGAAATGGACTTGTCATATATTTGAAATGTGTATCATCAAAATATGATAAAGGTCTGTAATATAGTCACACATATGGATTTTGTATTATTACCTGGAGACATCAACACTCACATGGAGAAATGATGGAGATACCTGGAGAGCATGACCGGGAAAAAGAGCTTGCCTGATCTGAATCCAGATGATGAAATGTTTTTAGACTTCCAGGCTAGCTGTGGAGTGTCTAAAACAAACACCATGTCCAAAAACAAGGACAATTATAATTGCACTAGGTGATACAACAATTGGGGCTAAAGGTCAGTGATCAGCTTTGTTGTCATTTCATTACACCTGAGCCCATACATTCTTGACAGTTTCTCAGAGAGGTGCTGAGCTGAGAATGGGTCATTCTTTGGTGGTGAGTTAGTCAGAGACCTAGGCAAGTAGCTGGTCAGAGGACATCCTGCGAATGCCTAAATGATAAAGCTGCTCCAGATTAGTTCAACACCCACCAACAGAACAACTTTCCCTATATACTCGCTATGGTCACCGACATGGTGACTTACTGGACCCTGTATGAGGCCTCAGGAGTTGAAAAAATGGCAAAGATCTGTGACCAAATGGTAGTCAGTATATGTCATGGCAGAAACCCTAGAACCAGTAGGGAGGGATGTGATCAAGGTAATGTAGTCTATAATGCAAATATAATGGGGGGGGGGGGTCTCTGAATTTGACTGATAGATTCTGACAAGCCAAAAATGTTGTAGCTGCAGCAGTTACTAATGCAAAGGCCTCAGAATGGGAAGTGCTACAACAATATGGGTCTAAGGGCTGCTACTTGCCACTCCCTGTCTGCATTTCAGGAATGACAGTTGTGTCTACAGTCTCACCATTATGTTGAATGTATTCAAGGTAGGAGTAGTACTCTGTCAACAGTGCGTCTTGTCTCCTCTCCTATTTGTAATTTTCACAAGCAGAATATCAGTGTGCAGCTAAGGTATGGACAGTGTCCATTCTGGGGACATGAGAGTTGTAGCTTTATTGTTTGCAGATGATTCACTGATTCACTATGATCTGCAGTGTGTACAACAGCAATTCATTGCTGAGTGTGAAGTTTCTTGGATGAAAATCACTCACTTCCATATCAGAAGTCATAGATACTTCCTGGAAAATACTGAATTGCTCTCTCTATGTAAATGGAAGCAGCTACCTCAGGTAGAAGAGTTTTAAGTATCTTGGCATCTTGTTCAAGAATAAGGGTAGAGGGGATCAGATTTACCACTAGAGATGTGCAGCAGTGGCAGTACTGTAGATGGTGCACTGGTCTATCATAGTGGAGCAAAACTGAGTCATAGTATGAAACTCCTTTTACTGGACTGTGAAGAAACACATCCTCATTTATGGTATGAGCTTTGGTTAGTCACCAAAAGTATGAGACTACACATAGAAACTGCAGAAATAAGGTTCTTTTTCCAAAGTAGTTTGTGAACTCATTCTACTCAACAGGGTGTGCACCTCAGGAATCCAGAAGAATCTCAGTACTGTGTCAACTCCACGTAAAACATTTGGAGGATTTAAAAAAGGGGGAAGTCAGTTAAAGTGGCTTGGGCACCCTGTAAGGAAGTCTTCTGAGAACCTCACATGTAAGGTGTTTCAGGTATGACCAACTGAGGATACATTGAAAGGATTATATCTCACAGCTTGTCTGGGAATGACTGAGGATCTCACAAGATTACTAGCGGGGATATGGAAGTCTTGTCTACCATGCTAAGCTTGCCACAACTGTGACCCATAAATAACAAGCACTTTAGAAAATGGATGGATGGATGGATGCATGCGTGGCTATGCATTGTCTGCTATGCTAAGCTTGCCACAGCTGTGACCCATACATAACAAGCACTTCAGAAAATGGATGGATGGACGCATGCATGTATGCGTGGCTATGCATTGTCTACCATGCTAAGCTTGCCACAACTGTGACCCATACATAACAAGCACTTTAGAAAATGGATGGATGGATGCATGCATGCATGCGTGGCTATGCATTGTCTACCATGCTAAGCTTGCCACAACTGTGACCCATACATAACAAGCACTTTAGAAAATGGATGGATGCATGCATGCGTGGCTATGCATGCAGATATGGTTGTATGCTGTGTGCAGGTGCTTCTTCTGGGAGTGTTTGTGTGTAAATGTAGCTCTTTGATGTCTATTCAGAGTTAAAGACTGTGAGCAGTATCATTGATTAACTCCATTCTAATATGTTGTATTGTGTTCTCTGGGATGTTACATGTGTATTCTTGTCTGAATCCTTGTATACTTTCTGAGATGGTCTTAGCAGTCCTTGCAGTATATATTAAGCATGGATACTTCAGTTTTGTTTTGTTCCTTCTCTGTGAATGCTATAGTGCCCTGAAAAGACAGATTTCTCTGTTTTAAGACATGTTTAAAATGATGGTGCCAGTCATTGTAGTTTTGAGTCCATGGCAATCTGAGGCTTGTTTGTTGCTAGAAGTACTATATATATATATATATATATATATATATATATATATATATATATATTTATATATATATATATTGAAAATGAGGAGGATGTCTGATTTTGCTTTAGATACCCAAGGCACATCTTCTAGGTTTTACCTGTTCTCCACAACTATAAAGGTAATGTATTCTCAAGAAGTGTTCTGCAAAGCTCTTTGCACGTGATAGCTTTTTCCTCTAAAGAAAGAAAGGCCAGGACAGGCAGTCTTTTTTATCTGAAATGCTGGTGTCCTATTGGTTCCATTCTGCTTTTATTAGAAAAAAGTGTTGCACTCTTTTATATTTCATATAAAATGAAAAAAAAGAAAGCTTTGTATTTTGTATATTGCTCTTGTACAAACTATATCAGAACTTTTTTCACAGTCAGGTTATTATAGATGGCTTTAATGCTATGTTTTATTAATCTGTCAAGCTGTGTAAGGTACTGAATAGTGATTTTTATGCTTGGCTGGGTCTATTGGTCATGACTGTCTGTTATGCAGAGTTATTTGAAAAACTGGAGTATATACTGTATATGATTGTTGGAAAACTGATTAAACTATTTCAAATGCTACATCAGTTTACCCAGTATTCTACAGTGCATAGACCTTTAATATTTTGTTTTTTGGGCAGAAGGATGATAAAATGGTCAGTTTCTAGTAACTAATAAATTGCAAACCTTCTACTGCTAACATGAATATGTCTTGGGTTTACTCCTCTGTTTCAGAGAACCTAGTTCTTTGTCTTTTGTTAGTTTCATTTTTTAATATAGTTTGAATGAAGTTAAATACTATATCATGATTGGTTCTGTAGCTCATCTCCTGACTATAGTGATTTATGTGTGGAGGTTTCATATCCTGCCTGCATCAGTACAGGTTTTTACCAAGGGCTCTAGTTTCCCCTTAGACCCAAGGACATGCATTTATGTTTGCTCTCTAAGATATATATATATATATATATATATATATATATATATATATATATATATATATATATATATATAGTTTCATAGTTTAGTACTAGGCTATCTGCCCTGGGGCATTTATAAGCCTAGCCATAGCGATGTGGCTTTCGCCACCCCATGTAATGGTACAAAAGTGTACAGAATAGATTTAGAATACTGTGCCTCTGTCTAGTAGTGACACAGTGAAGACCCCCTTACATAATAGAATTAGTTTACTGTGCCTCTGTCTAGTAGTGACACAGAGATGACCCCTGGGGTAAACCTACGATCTCCCATCCAATCGTCAAGATTTCTCTTGAAGAGAGTCAGTGAGGGGCTCTGTCTAACATGAACTGGGATTCTGTTCCAGAGCATGGGAAGCCTCTGAGTCACGAATCTGTCCCTCCAGCATGTCCTATTCATATTTGTGCTGAGGTTTAGATCTTTAGCTCTCGTGGTTCTGATGGATTTGGATTTTTTGAGGTGGAGCATGTTCATCAATTCCTGATTGGGCATGGCCTTGTACATCAGGCACAGATCACCTCTGAGTAGGCGGTATGCTACTGAATAGAGCTGGAGTTTCTTTAGTCTGGCAGCATATGACATATGTTGGAGACCCTTGATCCTCTTGGTGAGGTACTTTTGGGGTCTCTCCAGCTGTTGCAAGTGCCAGGTGAGGTACATACCAAATGGGGCATTGTACTCAATCATGGGCCTGATAAGGGAGGAGTATAGGGGTACAATGACCTCCTTTGATCTGGATGTGAATCCCTTCATGATAAGGTGGGCAAGGTAGAAAGTCTTTCTAACCACTTTGGCAACGTGGGTGTCAAATGAGAGGTCATTATCGACTTGAGTCCCCAGGTCTCTGATTACTTTTTCCGTACTCAAGTGGGTTACTGTCTATGTGATAATTTGTGGGTACTTTGTTTTTCCCAAAGGGGATGACTATACATTCTTTGGCATTTAGTCTAAGGCCATGACTCCGGCAACAGTTGTCTGTTTCAGTGAGGCCTTTCTGTAGGATGTATGTGTCAGCTGGTGTATCGACTATGGCACCTAGTTTGCAGTCATCTGCGAACTTTGTCAGCCACAACCCTCCCATGTTTGCTTTCACATCTGAGAAATAAATGCCGAACAAGAGGGGTCCCGGGACAGAGCCCTGTGGGTCACCACTTGTGACTGGCTTTGAGTCTGACATGGCTCCAGCAATTTTGACTTTATGGGTTCTATCCTTTAGCCAGTTTGCAACCCATCTTGTGACATATGGATTTACATTTAAGCTGTTGAGCTTGTCTATGATGCCTGAGTGGGGTATTGTGTCGAAGGCTTTAGCCAAGTCCAGGTAGGCTGTATGGACTGCTTTGCCCTCATCAATGGCTCTAGTGACTGTTTTGAAAAAGTCAACCAGGTTCAACAGGCAGGATCTGCCCTTTACACAGCCGAACTGGGTGGGATCAAGTGTCTGTAGGTCCCCAATGTCCCCGTTTATGAGTTCCATAATGATTCTTTCCATAGCTTTGCAGACCAGGCTGGTTAAGCTTATGGAGCGGTAGTTTCCAGGGTCTGTAGAGGTACCTCCTTTGTGGAGTGGGACCACTGTTGCTGTACGCCAGTGTTCAGGTACATATCCTGTAGTAAGGCTAAGGTTAAATAGCATTTTTATGTACGGGTTTAGCTCCTCTTGGAGTTCACGCAGCACGCAACCCGGGATACCATCAGGTCCCATTGATGCTGTGTTTTTAGCTTTGCTGAGGGCGGTTCTCACCTGGACATCTGAGATGACAGGGAGGTTACATTCAGCTGGGATAAGTATTTCTTCTTTTGGGGGTGAGGGAGGGGAGAAATTTGCACTGAACCTGTCTGCCAGAATGTTGGCAATATCTGTGGGTTCAGTGTATTTTTTGTCATTGTGAACTAACTCTGAGCATATCTGAGGGTTTCCGCCCAGGTTTCTAACATAGCCGAAGAAGGCCTTGTGGTTATCTTTAGTGTCCATAGCGATTTTACTCTCAAAGTTGGCCTTTGATGTTTTATTTCTACTAGTGCTGATCAGAGATGCCTTATCTTTATGGGATTTTGCTCTGTCATGCAGTAGCTTCCTTCTTTTGTTATATAATTTGTTTATGGCTGGGGTCCACCAGACAGGATGCCTGCCCTTGGTGGAGAGGTCTTGGTTTTATTTGGGATTGCATGATCCATGCATTTTTGGAGATGTCCGTAGAAAGCATTTCTGAAGTATTCAGCATTGTGGGATGTGGTTTCCACTGGCCCAGTGGGCTTAAAGGATACCATCTCAGTCTTAAGAAGTGTAAAGTTGGCTTTTGAGAAGTTTTTCACTGTAGTCTTTTGTGTTGGGGTGGAGGTGGGATATGTATATCCAGGGTGATTAGTTTGTGGTCAGATCTCACTATTGAGGGGTATACTTCCGGTGTGGAGCACTTTGCCCCCATGTTTGTGATGATCAGGTCTAGTATATTATCTCCCCTTGTGGGAGAGGTGACTAGCTGTTCCATTGAATTTGAATTTATGAATTTCAGGAACCTTTGGGCTAGGGTGTTAGTGCTAGAATAATGCACCCAGTCTATGTTAGGGTAGTTGAAGTCTCCCAATATGATGGTGTTTGGTGAGACATTCATATCCTCCAATGTCTTCAGGAAGACTGAATGGGGTTCCTGAGATTGGGAGTGTGGTCTGTAACATGCTACCAGTTGTATAACAGTTTTGCCTATGGTTAGTTGCACCTGGATGGTCTCTGATGCTTTATGTGTTGCCACTAACCTGGAGGTGTGGGTGTCCTTGATGAATATGGACACTCCCCCTCCCTTTTTGGTTTGGCCCGAGTTTTGGGGCCGAAAAGCATGATAAGAGGTATAGCCTGGTAGTGCTGGGGTGGTCTCAGGAGCCTTGAACCAGGTTTCAGTTACTGCACAGACATCGATGTTCTCCATACTGAGGAGTGCTTTGAGAGTCTGCATCTTGAGATTTAGACTTCTGGAGTTGAGCAGCATTACCCTTAATTTTTTTCCATTTTTATTTTCTAAGGAGGTGGGTTTGTCTTTTGAGCCTTGCCTAAAAAAGGCACTATGGGGGTGGCAAGAGCCTTAGCCAATATCCGGAAGCCCAGTGGTAACAGGTGCAAGCCGTCCCTTGCGAAGCAGCATAGCTTGTCCAGCATGTCATCCCAAGCAGACAGACATTGGATCCCCCTAGAATGACACCAGTAATTGAGCCAATTATTAAAGCTGATCATCTTGTCTTTGTATTGTGGCATCATTCTTGGTGAGGGCAAGATGCTGGTCAGGGTCATACCAGCCTGGGCTACATAATCAGAGAGCTCCTCTATGTCTTTTTTCATGTAGTCCAGGGAGGTACGTCTCAGGTCATTCACGCCGGCATGGACCATGACGGAGTCATATTTGTACTTGCTTTGGAGTGACCTGAGTGCGTGTGTTATGTTTCAGATCCTAGCTCCCGATAAGCAGCTTACCGTTACCCTCTCCTTGTACAGCCTGGTAAGCGGAACGTCAGTGTGTCTGACTATAGAGTCACCTATTACTAGTGTATCAGGCATGGTGTTTGGCCTTAAGGGCTGTGATTGTTTGACACACTGATTTATTGAAGTATGTGTTGCATATGTTATGTTTTGAGGTGGTGGATTTTTGGGTGTCTGCTTTGGGAGCCTCTGTTGTTTTGGAAAGTTTTTTGTTAGAACCTCTGAATATGTCTTTGTGTTATTATGTGTTTGGTTTGCAGTTGTGGTAGGTCTATGTGGGACTGGGTTTGCTGTGTGTGTGGTTACCTTCTCCTCCTGTCTGGTCTTGCCAGTCCTGAGTTGAGAGAGTTCAGCCTCCAGTTTGGCTCTATAGTTGCATCTCTCACATGTATTTGTGTTTGTTGGGAGGAGGAGAGGGTTGTCTGTGTACATGAGACAACTGTAGCATTGTCTCAAGATTCCCAGATTAACCAGCTGCACCGGAGAGGATGCTAGTAATCTACCACTCGACATGCTAGAATATTATAAGGGAGTGCTGTGCCTTTAAGGGAAGTGGGTCCTCACAGGGGTGGTAGGTGGATGTAGTGCTTACTTTAGTTTGAGAGTGCTTACTTAGAAGAGAGGCTTTGAGAACAAGTGCTAGGCTTATAATAAAGTGAGTAGACTGATTATTATAAGAGTAGAGCTTTCTTAAGGGAAAATTTGAAGAGCAGACTTGGCGGAGCCACAAAAAGTTTAACCTTGTTTAACCGGCGCTGCACTATGCGCACAATCACACAAAGCTGCGCAAATGCGGATTTTAAACAGGGAACTTCAAAAGAGCTAGAAATGGTCCAAAACAACCAATTACTACAAGCTCTTGTACTGAGGTCACTCCTTCAGGGACAAATAGGCTGCTCAAGGCTCCCCACTCCTACTGGTGAGCAAAGAAACTTCCTTCTATCCAAGTAAGGCAATGGACAACACAGGAACTACACCACAGCCCAGAATACAGCAAAGCCTGTATACTGGTTTAAACTAGTCGAGGAGAGGTGGGAAAACAAGGATTTTTTTTTGTTTTTTTTTGTTTTTGAGATAAAAAGCACACAGAAATGCAGGAAACAGTAATAAATCAGTTACACAGGCTAGCACACTTTAGTAGGCAGCCTCAACGGTTAAATTTAACAAACAAACAAACTTTCGACCAATTTTTGACCAAATGTAACTTTAAGTGCAGATAATATATAATGCAACAAACAGCTAAAAAACAGTTTAAGCTTGTTCAAAGTAAGTAAGAGAATGTATTTTAGGTAAAAAACAGCAAAAAATACTTAAATCAGGAAATTAGTTGCTTTTCTCAGTTCTCTGCTGCTAGGACCACTCTGCAGGACCACGAGGAGCTGTTTCTGAGTGGTATAGCCAGAAAAAAACGCTCAGAGGCGGATTTTAAACAGGGAACTTCAAAAGAGCTAGAAATGGTCCAAAACAACCAATTACTACAAACTCTTGTGCTGCGGTCACTCCTTCAGGGACAGATAGGCTGCTCAAGGCTCCCCACTCCCACTGGTGAGCAAAGAAACTTCCTTCTATCCAAGTAAGGCAATGGACAACACAGGAACTACACCACAGCCTAGAATACAGCAAAGCCTGTATACTGGTCTAAACTAGTCGAGGAGAGGCGGGAAAACAATGATATTTTTTTGTTTTTTTTTTTGTTTTTGAGATAAAAAGCACACAGAAATACAGGAAACAGTAATAAATCAGTTACACAGGCTAGCACACTTTAGTGGGCAGCCTCAACAGTTAATTTTAACAAACAAACAAACAAACTTTCAACCAATTTTCGACCAAATGTAAAAAGAAGTTATGTACTCACCATAACGTTCCATCTGAGTAGATACTTCATTTGTCTGCAACCTGTGGGTAAGTCGGATCCGAACCGGCAGCTTTCCAAGCTCCAAGATCCGAGCTCCTAGCTCCTCCCCCTACCCATAATCCCTTACTACCAAACACATTACCTCAGATCGGTTATTTTGCCCTATAGGCTAAAGACGGAGAAAAAAATCTCCAATGGAACAATACCTTACCGAGGTTCGGGGGATGGCAGGGGGGGGTTGGTTGCAGACAAATGAAGTATCTACTCAGATGGAACGTTATGGTGAGTACATAACTTCTTTATCTGAAGTAGTTACTTCATTTGATCTGCAACTTGTGGGACAGAGTCCCCAGCTTACCTAAGACCCTGGGTGTTCCCTACGGAAGGATATTCCGAAGCACCGCGGAGCCAAAGGAAGCCCTACTTCTGGAGATCATGTCCAGTTTGTAATGAGAAATAAACGTATGGGAAGAGGACCAGGTAGCTGCTGAACAAATATCGTCTACCGGAACTCTAGACCAAAAAGCCGTCGAGGTAGCCACAGATCTAGTAGAATGCGCATGCACGCCAACCGGAGCTGGCTTCCCAGATGAAGTGTATCCCTGTCTAATACACTGAGAGATCCAATTTGCCACTGTCACCTTAGAAATTGGTTTGCCCATGGCTGACTTAGCATAAGAAACAAACAACTGGTCTGACTTGCGAAAATCTTTAGTCCTATACAAGTAAAAACGTAGTTGTCTGTGTACATCCAATTTGTGCAATGTGTATTCACCCTTGTTTTGGAAATTCGGGAAGAAAACAGGAAGGTTAACAGACTGATTAATGTTAGCCTCTGTGGCTACCTTAGGCAGAAAGGAAGGATTAGTTCTGAGGGCCACTCTATCTTTGTGAAAAATAAGGTATGGATGCTTAATGCACAAAGCTTGCAATTCTGAGACCCATTTGGCTGAAGTAATAGCGACCAAAAAGGCCGTTTTCCAAGATAAGAAGTTTAATGGCACTGAGGCCGCCGGCTCGAAAGGTGGTCTTGTTAATGCTTGTAAGACCAAGGTAAGATCCCATGGAGGCACTGCCGGCTTAATAGGGGGCTTTAAGAGAAACACGCCTTTTAAGAAGGTCTTGCATATTTTTGCTGACACCAAAGAATCTACTCCATCCCCCACGTGATAATGAGAGATGGCTGCTAGCTGGACCTTAACGGTGGACGCACTAGCTCCTTGTCTAAAAAGAAGGGACAGGAAGTCCAGGATAGTGGGAATAGGAACCGTAAAGGGATCCAATTATTTATCCTTTGCCCAGATGGAAAAGTGTTTCCATTTACTGTTGTATAGCTTTCTGGTGGATGGCTTATGAGCTGCCACCAGGATGGCCATAACAGGGGATGAGATACCGGGAGTCCTAGCAATTAACGGAACTGGATCAACCAGGCCGTGAGCCTGAGGTTGACCAGGTTCGGAGTGTGGCATCTCGTCAGATGCGAGATTAGGTCTGGTCTGGGGTCCAGAATCCATGGGGGAGCCACACTGTGAGACTGCAGAAAGAGGAAACAGATTTGTCAAGGCCAGAATGGGTCTATGAGAATCACTCTGCTCCCCAACCGACAGGCTTTCTGGATGAATTTCATCATCAGAGGAAGAGGAGGATACGCATAAAGGAGACCGGGCGGCCAAACATGAACCAGAGTGTCCCTGGAGGATTCCCCTCTGGGGGGAACTATCGCGAAGTAATCGCTGTATTTTGTGTTTAGGGGAGAAGCGAAAAGGTCGCAGCGAGGTTGACCCCACTTGAGGAATATCTGCTTTGCGACAGATGGATTCAGAGACCACTCGTAAGGGCTGAGGAATACCTGACTTAACTTGTCCGCTAATATGTTGGACCGTCCCGGAATGTGCATTGCTATCAGAAAGCGGTTGGTGGAAATCGCCCATTCCCACACTCTCATGGCTTCTCGACACAGGGGGTAAGATCTGGTCCCTCCCTGTTTGTTTATATACCAGACAATGGACATGTTGTCCGTCTGGATTGCAATAGTCCCCAGAGGAAGAAGGTGATGAAGAGCTTGCAACGCCAAAAGCACTGCCCTCATCTCTAGGACGTTGATATGCAATGCAGTCTCTAGAGGAGTCCACGTGCCTTGGACGGACTTGCCCGCGTAATGCCCGCCCCACCTGAGGCAAGAAGCGTCCGTGGTCAACGTGGCTTTGACTGGGGGAATCACAAAGGGTCTCCCTTCTTTGAGTTCCTGAGCCTGTAACCACCAAAGAAGGGAGTCCCTGCATGCCCTGCTCAGGGGAATCAGCATGTCTAAGGGATGGATCGATAGTGACCATTGTACCTGGAGAGTCCACTGTAACACTCGCATTCGCAGACGGGCATGAAGAGAAAGGCCGATCGCTGCTGACATAGACCCTAGCGCCCTCAGGACTAATTCTGCTGGAAGAGCGGGGTTCCGAAGAATGTCTAAGACTTGGAGAGACAAATTGTTCAGCCTGACCAGTGTAAGAACCACTTTGGAGATCCGAGTATCTAACCTGGCCCCTATGAATTCTAGGGCTTGAGTGGGGCACAGGCAGGATTTCTTTAGATTCACTGAAATGCCCAAATGGCAGGCCAGAGAGAGGGCGTAATCTCTCGCCACAACCAGTAGATGCCTGTTGGGGGAGGTGAGGAGCCAGTCGTCTAGGTAAGGGAACACCTGAATGCCCTGGAGTCTCAGGTGGGCTGCAACCACTGCCATGACTTTGGTAAACACTCTGGGGGCTGAGGTTAGGCTAAATGGAAGAACCTTGAACTGATAATGACTGGCTCCTAGCCAGAAGCGGAGAAGCCTCCTGGATTGTCTGTCCATTAGTATATGGTAGTACGCATCTTTGAGGTCTAAAGAGCACATCCAGTCATTCTCCCGCAGAAGGGGGAGAATAGATTGGAGGGTGACCATCCGGAACTTTTCCTTGGGTATGAACAGGTTCAGGGACGAGAGGTCTAGTATGGGTCTGAGGTCCCCCGTTTTCTTTGGCACCAAGAAGAACCTGGAGTAATAACCCAACCCGGACTGATCTGGGGGGACGGGATGGATGGCTCTTTTTCTTAGCAAGTCTGAAATTTCCAGAGCTGTGGACTCCCTCTGATGGGGTGGAACATCGGGGAGACGTTTGGGTTTGGGGGGGTGTGAATGGTATAGTGTAACCTCTGGATATAATCCGGAGCACCCATCGATCCTTTGTAATGGACTCCCAGTTTGACAGGTGCTCCGATAATCGCCCCCCGACTGCCTCCAGAGAGGGACAGTCGGGCAAGCCCTCAGGGCTGTTGCGCGGGTCTGTCCAAGAAAGGTTCTCTAGACACAAAGTTACGCGGCCCCCCTCTGCCTCTGGGCCGGCGTCCACCTTGTCCTCCTCTGCCTCTAGAGGATGAGTTGTCCGCAGCAGGATGGGATTGCTGAGATTTACGGAACCACAGCTTCTTTTGCCCCCTCTGATTCCTGGAGAAGGATCTTTGGGGGCTAGAGAAGCGGACTCCGACGGCCGACAGCGTCTTCCCATCCTTTTCGCTTTGGACCAGCGTGTCGCGAACTGTTGAGCCAAATAAGGCCGAACCGTCATAAGGGGCGTTCGCGAAGGATGCCTTAAAGGGTTCCGTGAAGTCGCAAAGGCGGAGCCAGGAGAGACGTCGCAAGACCACTCCAGCTCCGCTAGCTCTAGCGGCTCCTTCCGTGGCATGGGAAAGAAGCCGCATAGATGTGTTTGATATAGACTTTAGAGTGGCCATTCGAGTCTCAAAAACCTTTTTGTCTGGGACCAACATGGACTCCGGAGGGGCTGCAGCGTATTCATTAATTAAGTCACGCTGTAGCCTAATGGTGTGTGCCATGTAGTTCAGCGACCTTATGGCAAAGTTCGCTGATGCAAACATCCGCTTCCCAATACGGTCCAATGCCCGGGACTCCTTGTCTGGCGGATGGACCGAAGAACTTTCCTGGGCAAGTTTTTTCCTAGTGGCCGCCGCCACCAACATAGCATCAACCGGCGCGCCTTTGGACCAAGAAGGTCTATCAGAGGGAGGGCTGAGGACCTTGTCTGGGCGTCTAGGGATAGGCTCCACAGTGTCAGCCTCTTTCCAAGCCCTGGTGGTAATTAAATCCACCAAGGGGTCGGCTGGAGGGGACACCCAGGAGGTAGATGGGCCTGCCTCAAAGGCCTCCAGAAATACAGACTCGTCCATGGAGGGCTTTTGGGCAGACCACCCCCCTCTTATATGCAACATTTCCATGATGTCTCCGAAGGAGACATCTTCAGGGGGTGACCTTGGGGAGCCCTCCGTATCATCCAAATCCGTATCCGTGGTAATGGATTCGGGGGAGTCCAGGTGCCTCCTTTTGCACTGATGCTTCCGAGGCGCCTCTTCGGCGGGACTGTCTGAAGAGGGCTCGTCTGCAGGGTGGTGTTCCTCTGTAGGAACCAACTGGAGGTTTTGGGCAGGCTGTCCAGATGGACGGATGATCGAAGACAGACCCTGATACAGTGGGGGCACGGGTGGATCCGAAGGCCCGGTCGGGGACCTGGATGACCTCGACAGTACCCTCTCCACTACCTCAAAAGCAGAGGGAGATTCACTGTCCCCAGCCTGAGAAAGTAACCTCCCCGGCTCCGAGGATAGGATCGGGGTCAGAGCCGAAGCAATCGGACCCGAGGTAGTGGTGTGCTCCGACCCAATCAGTGCCGAAGACACAACCACCCCCTCGGATCTGATGCTCAACCCTCGGCCCCGAGAGCTCGGATCCGACAAGCTCGAAGGTATAGTCGGTGTCGAAGACACAATCGCTATCGGCGCCGACGTAGCCCCGGGTCCGAAAGGGCCTGGATCCGACAACTCCGAGACCCGAAAACGGGTCGGAGAAGGAGTGATTGGGGCAAAAATGGGGGCTGCACTCCCACCCAAAGGGGGGGGAGGCAACAGCATCCCCATCTGCATCTGGGTCTGTAGAAATCTTCGCATCATCCGATCCATCTCTGCTTCGGAGATGCTTCGTGTAGACCGTGAAGAGGCAGTTGAGGCGGGCAGGGAGGGCCGCCTCGAAGACCTCGAGGGAGACCTATCCTCCTCCTCCAGCACCGGAGAAAAAGAAGGTGAACGGAGCCGAGAGGACGAGGATCCGGAGACCCTCACTGGGGACTTCAGAATTTTTTCAGGTGGAGCCAAGGGATGAGACTCGGCCCGCCTTTTTGATCTGTGACCCTCTCTGTCTTTGTGCTTCTTCTTCTCTCTATGGGAAGAAGCACTAGACTCCACAGAGCTGGTACCCGATAAGGGAGGTTGAGTCCTGGGTACAGCTAAGGGAGTAGCCGGCGCCGAAGCTACAGGAGTAGCTTGAACCCGGCTGGGGGAGGAAGAAGAAGCCGATTCCTGGGGGAGTTTTCCCGCCAGGATCAGCTTGTTCTTCCTGTCCCTGAGTGCCCGGGGGTTGAAGGCCGCACATATCTGGCAGGCCTCCAATAAATGTGCTACCCCCAGGCACAAAACGCACTGAGTGTGGCCATCAGCTGGGGAAAGCTTGTGGCCACACTCAGTACATTTTGAAAATATGGCCTTAGACCCTTCAGCCATAAAGTTCTCTCACACACACACACACACACACACACACACACACACACCCAAACACTAGGGGGGGGGGGGAGAGATAAAGTTAAACTAAGGGAAGATTAGTTTTTTTTTTTTTTTTTTTAAAGGGTTTTAAAGGGTTTGATTTTAAAACACACACACACAAGTTTAACCAAGAAAAAAAGTCTATAAATAGAACAATCTCACCAGGCCAGGAGCTCTTCACTATGAAGCAACTGTCTTTAGCCGTGGCAAAAAACGATCTGAGGTAATGTGGTTGGTAGTAAGGGATTATGGGTAGGGGGGAGGAGCTAGGAGCTTGGATCTTGGAGCTTGCAAAGCTGCCGGTTCGGATCCGAGGTCGGATCCGACTACCCACAGGTTGCAGATCAAATGAAGTAACTACTTCAGATCTTTAAGTGCAGATAATATATAATGCAACAAACAGCTAAAAAAAAACAAGTTAAGCTTGTTCAAAGTAAGCAAGAGAATGTATTTTAGGTAAAAAACAGCAAAAAATACTTAAATCAGGAAAGTAGTTGCTTTTCTCAGTTCTCTGCTGCTAGGACCACTCTGCAGGACCACGAGGAGCTGTTTCTGAGTAGTATAGCCAGAAAAAAACGCTCAGAGGCGGATTTTAAACAGGGAACTTCAAAAGAGCTAGAAATGGTCCAAAACAACCAATTACTACAAGCTCTTGTGCTGAGGTCACTCCTTCAGGGACAGATAGGCTGCTCAAGGCTCCCCACTCCCACTGGTGAGCAAAGAAACTTCCTTCTATCCAAGTAAGGCAATGGACAACACAGGAACTACACCACAGCCCAGAATACAGCAAAGCCTGTATACTGGTCTAAACTAGTCAAGGAGAGGCGGGAAAACAAGGATATTTTTTTTGTTTTTTTTTGTTTTTGAGATAGAAAGCACACAGAAATGCAGGAAACGGTAATAAATCAGTTACGCAGGCTAGCACACTTTAGTGGGCAGCCTCAACAGTTAAATTTAACAAACAAACAAACAAACTTTTGACCAAATGTAACTTTAAGTGCAGATAATATATAATGCAACAAACAGCTATATATATATATATATATATATATATATATATATATATCTATATATATTTGTTTTTAATTAAAGGTTATCTTTACAAGATTGATTTTTATTGCCAGTTGTTTAAATGCAGCTGTAGTCACAGAGAATTAACAAAAAAAAAAAAAAGAAAGAAAGAAAAGAAAAGAAATGTACAAAAAAACACAAATACCTGTAAAATAATCTGAGGAGTGTCTTCAATTTGGTGGGTTCAAGAAGAGAAACTAGCATTATTTAAGGACTGGGCAGTCATATAAAATAAATATATTAACTGCAATTTACTGATCATTGGTTCAGACTGGATTAAACCCATTTACAAAACAGTATACAGACTAAAGCTCAAAAGAGACATTTTACATTAGGTAAGACCACAACTATATAAGGATAATACAGCAACATATAAACAAGACAAAGCAGGCACTAATCAACCAATCAAATAATGACAGAAAAACACACTAGCCATTTTACAAAGTCCAAACACAAATAATTAATGAATCTACAGGAGTATAAACACTGAAGTAGCTAAATTAACAATTGATGGAACACATCTATTTTGCTGAGTAGCCAGGAAATTAGTTGTGTTTTTTTTATGGATTTGTATCTAAACCCTTCAAGCTAAAAATGAAGACTAATGAGCAGGTTAAATAGCTAACCAGTATATGTACATCCTAAGGTGGGTAGCTGAATAAACAACGTAGTTTACATTATTAGCACCATAGGTTCATAGGTAGGTACTAGGCTATTGGCCCTAGGGCCTATATAAGCCTAGCCAAACGGTACCCTGGCTTTTGCCACCCAAGAAAATTATTTTCCTGTGCCACTGTCAAGCACAGCCACAGAAGTGATCCCCAGGGTGAATTTCCTATCTCCCATCCAATCATCAAGATTTTTCTTGAAGAGTGCTAATGAGGAACTTTGTTTGATATAGATAGGTAGTTTGTTCCAGAGTATGGGAAGTCTCTGGGACAGTACTCTATCCCTCCAGCATGTTCTGTTTATTGTGGTGATAAGGTTTAGGTCCCTAGAGCTTGTAGCTTGGAGAGATTGGGATTTCTTTAAGTGGAGCTTGTCCAACAGCTCTGAGTTTGACATAGCTTTGTATGTTAGGCAGAGATCGCCTCTGAGTAGGCGATATGCAACAGAGTAAACCTAGAGTTTTTTGAGACGGTCTGCGTAGGGCATCTGTTTGAGGCCAGTAATCCTCTTTGTGAGGTATTTCTGTGGCCTTTCCAGTTGTTGTAGATGTCTTGTGAGGTACATACCAAAAGGGGCGTTGTACTCTATAATGGGTCTAATGAGTGATAAGTAGAGGGGAACAATGACCTATTTTTTCCTGGATGAGAAACCTTTTGTGATGAGGTGTGCCACATAGAAGGATTTCCTGACTACTGTGGCAGTGTGATTATCAAAGGAGAGACTACTGTCCACCTGTGTCCCAAGGTCTCTTATCACACTTTCGGTGTTAAGTAGACTACCGCCTATGTGGTAGTTCATGGGTACAAAGTTTTTACCAAAAGGGATGACAATGCACTTTTTGGCATTGAGCTTGAGGGCATGGCTTTGACACCAGGCATCTGTCTCAGTGAGGCCCTTTTGTAGGATGTCCACATCATTAGGAGTTTTGATTATAGCTTCTAGTTTGCAGTCATCTGCGAACTTTGTTAGCCAAAGACCTTATGTGTTAGCCTGTACTTCAGAGAAGTAGATACCAAACAGGAGAGGACCTAGGACTGAACCCTGTGATACTCCACTTGTCACTGGTCTGATGTTGGATTTAGAGTCTGTTACTTTCACAGTGTGGGTTCTGTCAGTGAGCCAGTTGGCAACCCATCTTGTGACATAGGGATTTATACCTAGTTTAGTGAGTTTGTCTATAATTCCAGAGTGGGGGATGGTGTTGAAAGCCTTGGCGAGATCTAAATAGGCTGTGTGAACCACCTTACCCTCATCTACGGCTTTGGTGACAGCTTCAAAGAAGTCTATCAGATTTAGGAGACATGATCTGCCTTTTACAAACCTGAACTGGGTAGGGTCCAGAGTTTGGAGATTACCAATGTCATTGTTTATAAGTTCCATGATGATACATCCACAGCCTTGCAGACCAGGCTCATCAGGCTAATGGGGTGGTAGTTCCCAGGGTCCATGGTGGCTCCCCCTTCGTGGAGTGGGATAAATGTTGCTGTGCGCCATTCAGTGGGCACAAAGCCAGACGTGAGGCTATGATTGAACATGATACTTAGGTGGGGTGCCGGTTTGTTCTGTAGTTCATGTAGAATGCAGCCTGGGATGTTGTCAGGTCCCATGGATGCTGTGTTCTTGGCTTTGGAGTGTGTTTTTTTTTACCTGTGCAGCCGGGATTACAGGAACTTTGCATTCTTACGGCATAGAGTTGGGCCCTTTAGGGGATGAGAGAAGGGCAAAGTTAGCACTGAACCTATCTGCCAGGATGTTGGCAATATCAGTTGGTGCTGTATATTTAGTGCCATTGTGTTGTAACTCAGAGCAGATCTGAGTGTTGCCATTGGGATTATTGACATAGCTATAGAATGCTTTGTGGATGTCTTTAGAATCAGTGGCAATTTTGTTTTCTTAACTAGCTTTGGAGGATTTTATGAGGGATCTCAGCTTCTTACTGAGGCTGACCACGGAGTTCCTCCAATCATGGGATTTTACTCTTTTAGCTCAGTTAGCTTATCTAGTCTTGTCTTTTTACTGCATTTAACATTCTACTTACTCTTCATTTTTATTTCTCTCATCCCCTTTTTCTACCTGTCTGATATCTTTTTAACTGTCTCGTTGGATTATTTCTACAACAAACATTCTGTTAATCTATTCCATGGATCTCCAAGTCTCTCTTTAAAGTACTTTTGCAGATCCAGAGATATGCTAGTCCCCACAATATGCTGGTTGTGTCTCTTCTTCTCCCACTCTTTCTTGTTAAGGGTGACTCTTCAAGTCTCCCTGACACGATCTTTGCACTCCTATCATGCTCCCACTGCCTCGGTGCAAAAATTAAAAGCTCAACTAGTCTCTGAGAATACTCTTTCCCTTGCACCCCAAACACCCTTCTGGAGTCTCTTCTCCAGACTTCTAATGCCTTCCAGCATCCTGAAGTTCCTTTTCTTCTACAATTCAAGAAACGGTTGCATTCAACCTTGCTTCTGTCATGATTTCTGACTTATGTGACATCTTTTCTAGGAAAGCTGAAAATTATACTCAGAACAGCAACACAACCACCACCAAAGTCCTCCAGCAAAGCAAGACAACTGTAAAATGGTAAAAGGCAGCCAAAAAAAAACATTTACAGTAAGAAACTACTGAATGAAAAAATACACAAAGGAACCAGAACCAGGTCCACTAATTTAAACTCTTTTAATCAATCTAAGTGCTTTCATCCTTATCTAAAGACTTCATCAGAGATCTTCCTCCATCACAAAGCTTTTTATTTCATATACAGAGTTGAACAGAAGTGGCTCTGCTTTGCAATTTATGATTGGCCCGTATGCCGGTATACGAGCCAATCAAAAATCACAAAGCAGAGCCTCTTTCGCCGGGATTTTACAAGGCAGTGTGGGACTCAAGATTGGGCTGCTGATCTTGGGACAGTCTGATGAAGAGGGCTTGTACCTTGAAAGTGCTTACTTGTTGTTTGTATTAAAAAAAAAATTATCAGCCTACCTGGGACCGAGCTTTGTTTTCGCTTTATCTTTATTCTTATTTGTACTATAGTGAGGACCCGTGGTTCAGTTGCATTTTATCTTTGCTATATTGTCTTCTTTTGATGAAAGAGCCTGGAGTTCAGAAATCCTTTTAGCAGAAGTAATAGCAACTAAAAAGACTGTTTTCCAAGACAGGAATTTGAAGTCAGTTTTTGCTAAAGGTTCAAAGGGTTGTTGAATTAAGCCTTGTGGTACTACTGTTAAATCCCAGGGAGGTGATAGATCTTTCAATGAAGTTCTGAGTAGAAAGGTATGCTTTAGAAAGGCTTTACATAATTTGGAAGCAGCCAAGCAAGAAGCATTGTCTCCTGAGTGAAAATTTGCTATGGCTGCCAACTGTACTTTGATTGTAGAAAAACTAGCACCTTCTTTAAAAAAGGAAGCTAAACACTCCAATACAGAAAAATGGGGGCAGTATAGGGATCTAGTCATTTTTAAAGGCCCAAATTGAACATCTTTTCCATTTGCTCTTGTAAATCCTCTTAGTGGAATATTTCTGTAATGACAAAAGAATATTACTAGCCGGAGAAGACAGCTGGGCTATCTAGCTATCAACAGAACTGAAGAAACCATATAGTTAATTTGAAGGCTGGAATATTGTGATTTTTTATCCGTAAGGGATGTGGCAGGAGGGCTGAACTGTGGTCCAGTATTCAAGGAGGATAAAGAAGAGACCAAAGGATGGGGAACCAGACTTGGCAAGGCCAGAAGGGGGAAATGAGGATGACCAAGCTCTTCACTTGGCTTGTTTTCTGTAAGAATTTTGGAATTATAAGAGTAAAGGAGCCCTGAGGGCCCAATGTAGACTAGGGTATCTCTTTGCGACTCCTCTGGGGGATCAAGGTAAAGTACCTGCTGCATTTGTTGTTGTGGAGAGAGGCAAAAATCGTGCAGCAAGGTTGTCCCCAGTGACAGAAAATTTATTCTGTCACTGATTGATTGAGAGACAATTCTTGAAGTATCAGAATGGACCTGCTGAGTTTGTCTGCTAGTATGCTGGATTTCCCTGGGATGTGCTTTCCCACTAGAAAGCGGTTGGATGAGATTGCCCATTGACACTTTCATAGTTTCTCAACAGAGGGGGTATGATTGAGTTCTGCCTTGTTTGTTGACATACTAAATCACAGACATGTTGTTGATTTGAATCGCAATGGTTCTTGCAGGGAGAACATCTTGAAAAGCCTACAACACCAGCAGGACTGCTCTCATCTCTAGGACACTGATGTGCGAATTGGTCTCTTGGGGGGAACACATGCCTTGGACCGTCCTTCCCAAAAAATACCCCCCACCCCAGTTGGGGGCATCCGTGGTTACTGTGGCTACAGGGAGAGACATAACAAAGGGGTAACTTATGAGTCTCATTCAAATGGATCAACCATTGAAGATGGTCTCTGCATATCTCAGTGAGTTTGACTGGATAAGAAAGAGGCTATCAATGAATAGACCACTGAATAGCTAGAGTTCATTGCAGAACATGCATATAGTAAAGTGCTAAGGAGACTGATACTATAGATGCTGCCATGGACACCAGAGCCTGCAGAACTAGCCTGGTAGGAGGAGAAATGATTTGCTGAACCTGAGACTTGATTGTGGTCACAAGATGTGGGGGTAGAGAAGCAGTTTGACTTATGAGCACCAATGAACTCCAGGCTCTGAACTAGTAGTAGCTTTGATTTGGACATGTTGACTGTAATGCCTAAAGGTTGGCAAATTTACAGCAAATAGTTCCTGGTCTGTTCTAGGAGATATTTGTTTGGAGCGGTGAGAAGACAGTCGTCTAAGTAGGAAACACACAGAATCCTTGAAGTCTCAAGTGAGCTGCTACCACTACCTTAAATTTGGTAAACACGATGGTGGCTGTAGTGAGTCCAAAGGGCATGGCTCTGAATTGATAGTGACTGGCTCCCAGCTAGAAACGCAAGAGTCTTCTGGATCATCTGTCTATTTTGATCTGATAGTATGCATCCTAAAAATCGATTGAGCACATCCAGTCAACCTTGTGTAAAAGAGGTAGGCTGGACTGAACCATGACCATTTGGAACTTTGGCTTCTTTACATATTGGTTCAGATTGCTTAGATCCAAAATCAGTCCCAGGTCTCTTGTCTTTTTTGAATCTAAAAAGAACCTCCAGTAGGCCAAATCCTCTCTGATGTGGTGGGACCTCCTGGATGACTCTTTTGTCTAACGACTTCTGAATTTCTTGAGCTGCAACTTCTCTCTGACTGAGTCGAACATCAGGAAGCTTGTTTCTCTTGGGGGGTGTTGTTTGAAAAAATGTTATAAAGTTTAGCACCCAAGAATCTTTTGTTATAGCAGCCCAGGCATCTGGATGCAAGAACAAATGCCCCCGACTGTCTCCAGAGGCGAGCAGTTGGGCAGCACTTCAGGAGCACTAAAAGGGTCTATCCAGAAAAGAATCTCAAAAACCCTGATTTTGTGGACCTCCTCTGCCACAAGGCCAGCATCTTCCATTCAAACTCCAACCTCTGCCTCTGAGGGAGTTATGTCTGCATGAATCCTGAAAAGATCCCTGCAATTTATGGAACCACATTTTCTTGCCTACTCTTTGATTCCTTGAGAAGGCTCATTGAGAGGTAGAAAAGTGAATCCCTATGGCAGGCAGGGTTTTCCTTCCTTTTCACTGTAAGAAAACATTTCTTTCACAGAGGGGACAAACAAGGAAGTTCCATCAGAGGAAGCATTGATGAAAGAAGACTTGAAAGGCTCCACAAAAATCATATAGCTGCATCCAGCATGTCTCCTTACAGCAGCCTGTGAGGTACCTTCTGCAGTGTGCCAAATCAGCCTCATGGGCACATTTGATATAGATAAAAGAGTGTCTCCTCTGGAGACATGGACGCAGAGAGACTTTAAGAGTTCCTTAGTCAAAGCCCTCTGTACTCTAGTAATGTAGGCCAAATGGTTTAAGGACTGCAAGGCACAGGTTGCTGATGCAAACATGCACTTTCCAAACGTGTCCAGCACCCTAAACTCTCTGTCAGGGGGATGGACTGAGGAGCTCTGTTCTGCGACCTCCTCCTTGGCGACTGTTCCCACAACCATTGCATCGACAGGGACACCTTTGCTCCAATGTGGTCTATCTTTTGGAAGGACTAAAAGTCTGTCCTGTTGACAAGGGATACGTTCAACTGAGTCCAATTCCTTCTATTCCCGGCTAGGTACTAGGTCGATAAGCTCATCAGTTAGAGAAGTCACCTAAGACATAGATGGCCCAGAACCAAAAGCTTCCAAGAATACTGACTCCTCAAGGGGATAGGTTATCTGAAGACCAACCACCTTTCTGCATAAGGATTTACAAAATGTCTCCAAAGGAGACATCATCAGGTGGTGACCTGGGGGAACCCTTCCCCTTCACAGAAGTCAGTATCTTTGGTGAGGGATTCCACATGAATCTGTTTTGGTGAACCTCTTTAGTGGGATGTTCTAGAGATGTGTCTGAAGAGAGGGGCAGTTCCTCTAAGGGAATTGTCTGGATGCTACTTGGTACTGGCTGTCACTGTAGAGTAGGTCTGATGGGATCAGAGAGGAGAACCAAAGGAGAATAGGGTATAGGATCTGAGGAAGTATGACAGAATGGGTCTCTTGAATGAGAGAAAATCTCCTTCACAACCTCAAATGCTGATGGACCCGGGGAAGCCATGGCCGGCCACACTGCAGCTGAGATCTCCAAAGCAGGCAAGCCATGACTCTGACCAAATCCATGTCTTGAGGAGGGAACCAGACCCTAACACTGAGGTTCCAAGGGTCAAGGAAGGCTCTGAACACATCAGAGTTGATCCCTGCCCCAAAGATCCAACACTAATGCTTCAGCCCCGGGATTCAACCCAATCCGAGGGAATAGGAGCAGAACTGGTCAGGGATACAGTTGGGGTCAAATATGTGATTCTCTTTGGCTCCAACATCAGTACTCTAGAAAATCTCAGATCCCAGGGCTCCAAAACTGAAGGACAAATCAGAGAAGAAGATGCAATTGTATGTGAGGTGGACATAAGACTCATGAATCTGATGGGAAATGGAGCTAGAATAACCCCCATCTGGATCTGGCTCTGAGAAAGTTTCTCATAATCCTATCCACTTCCGCTTCAGAGAGACTCTTAGATGACCTGATGAATGAGGTGGTGGACTGAGATCTGTAGCACTTCCTTGGGGTTTGCATAAGAGGGGAGTGAAGCCAAGGAAATATAGGATCTATAACGATCTTAGGTGAACGATTATCAGAGTCTGAGACACACCCGAGGTCAGATCCAATGACTTCGGATCTGTGGGTTGCACAGGAGGAGTACAAGAGATGATTATCAGATCCAAAGTCTTAGGATCCGTAGATTTATTTCTTTGGATCCAATGAAGTCAGATCTGAAGTCCTCCATATTTTCTGCAGAGGCTCCAAGGATAAGAAAGTCTTCATAGACTTTGGTGGGGATCTTTTTCTGTGCTCTGAAGGAGCCTTTGAAGAACTGCTGTGGTTTGAGACCCTGAGGAAGAAGAAGATGAAGGTGGAAGTAACTCCTTGAGGACTAGCTTGTTACATCTGTCAGCTAGTCTTGGTATAGTTCATACTCAGGTGTGCTGCTCCTGAACAATAAACACAACCCATGTGGGCATCCATGCTGGGGATTTTGTGCCCACAGAAAATGCATTTTTTTAAAATCTGTTGGCTTTTCAGCCATAACAGACACTGTAAAGGATACCTTGTTAAAAAGGGTAGGAAAATAGAGAAAGAGAAATTAAAGACTACCAACAATGGTACTTATGAAAAATTACTTATTTTAAGTAAAAAGACTGATGGAGAACCCCCCCCCCCAAAAAAAAAAAACAGAAAAACAGAGGGAGGCAATGGTTTGAATATAATAGATATTTAAGAGATAAAGGATACACACATATATATATATATATATATATATATATATATATATATATATATACAGAGAGAGAGAGACAAATATATAGCTATACAGATATAGATATATAAGAACAATACCCTTACAGCTACCTAAAACACCTATCAAACTCTCAGAGAGAGGATCCATGTCCATGCAAGATGGCGGCAAATGAGATCCGAGGTATTGGAGATGGACTAGGGCATTATGGATAGAGGGCGGAGCTCAAGAGTTGGATCCAAAGTCTGTAGAATGCAGCCAAGTCAGATGCCATACACTGAGGAAGAATGAAAAGGACAATATCAGATGTTATATTTTGTTGTACAGTTAGCAAGTACCCCTCACATAGACAGTGACCCATTTCCACACATGTCTGTCAACTTCTTTGTTCAAGAATTCGGGACAAAGCCAAAAATAATGGGGGAGTAGGTGTCAAAGGCTCAGATTCAAATGACACTTCTTAAATATTACTTTTAATTCACTTAAATAGTAAATATTTAACTGGAGTTGCATTAATTAGAAGTTATGTCCTTACCATAACGTTCCATGTGGAGTGTTCATCTCGCCTTTGTTCTTACACCTGGGTTCGGAGCCGATCATCGGCTCCGTGTCGGCCGCTTGCAAGCTCTGCATCGAGAAGAAGCTCGAGACTAACCTAACTCCCACAATCCCCCTCTGCCTTTACCTCAGATCTAGTTTGCAAGCAAACCAGGAGTCAGAGAGAGAGCATATTCATGCAAAAAAACAAACAACATACTGTACAAGCACTTATCCATATATATATACAAGATATACATATATATACAACCACTGCAAAGCAGAAACCAAATAATCCAGACCAGGCACCAAACTGCATGTTCTTCCTGAGGGTGGGAGGGTGGGAATGTAAGAACAAAGGCGAGATGAACACTCCACATGGAACGTTATGGTAAGGACATAACTTCTAAATGTGAGAGTGTTCGATCTCGCCGTTTGTTCTTACACCTGGGTAGCGTCCCTAGCTCCATGTTCCTGAGGAACTCACGGGAGAACGTTCTTGAGCACAGTGGAACCAAAGGTTGCCCTGTCCCTAGAAACCCTGTCTACCTTGTAATGAGAAATGAACGTATGTGGTTTAGACCAAGTGGCAGCTGCACAAATAGTGTCTAATGGTAGGCGAGCTGCATAAGCCAGGGATGTAGAAACTGATCTTGTAGAGTGCCCCTTGGGTTTGCCAGGTAAAGTTTGTTCTGAGGAATCATAAACGAATATAATGCAATCAGTTAGCCATTTGGAAAGGGTTCGTTTAGTAACTGCTACACCTTTCCTGCTATCAGCAAAAGCTACAAAAAGTTGATCAGATTTCCTGTGATCCTTTGTTCTATCCAAGTAAAATCTAAGTTGTCTATGAACATCCAACTTGTAACATATACTCCAACTTATTGGAGTGATTTTTGAAAAAGGTAGGCAGTTCAATGGATTGATTAATGTTATTAATAGAGCAGACTTTGGGGAGAAAGGATGGATTAGTGCGAAGAGATACTCTGTCAGAATGAAAGATCAGATAAGGGTGTTTAATGGAAAGAGCCTGAAGCTCAGACACTCGCCTAGCGGATGTAATGGCTACCAAAAAGAGGGTCTTCCACAACAAATACTTCAATGAACAAGAGGAGGCTGGCTCAAATGGAGGTAGCATCAACTTAGATAATAAAAGATTTAGATTCCAAGGAGATGTAGGAGTTCTAACTGGTGGTCTAATATGGAAAGATCCTTTCAAAAAGGCCTTACAAAGTCCGTGAGCCATAACAGGTGCCCGACATTCTTCCACATGAAAGTTGGAAATGGCAGCTAATTGCACCCTTAAAGTGGCTGGAGAAGCTCCTTGGTGAAACAATTCTGTCAAAAACTCCAAGATCTTGTTTAAAGGAGCTATAACAGGGTCCAAATGCTGTGTATTTGCCCAGAACACAAAACGCTTCCATTTACTAGTGTAGGTCTTTGTAGTGGAAGCTTTATGAGAAGCTATTAGTATATTCTGAACTGCAGGTGAGAGAAGATCAGACCTGGCTAAGAAGGGAAGCGGAGCAGCCAAGCTGCTAGATGGAGAGACAAGAGCGAGGGGTGGGGAGCCCCTGACGAGTGGGTCAGTAGATCTGGTTCCGGGTCCAGCATCCAGGGTCCCCGAATGCGATGTGCCAGAAGAAAGGGGAACCAAATTTGACGAGGCCAGAATGGGGCAATGAGGATTATCGTCCTTTGCAAGTTGTTGGCTTTCTGCAGAAACTTTGCAATCAGGGGAAAGGGAGGAAAAGCGTACAGGAGACCCGGGGGCCAATCGTGAACCAGCGCGTCCCTGGGGACTTCCCCTGGAGGGGGTAATAGGGCAAAGTAGCTCCTGCATTTGGCGTTCATTGGAGACGCGAAAAGATCGCAGGAAGGCTGGCCCCACTTGCGAAAAATTCTCTTCGCAACTGACTGTTTGAGGGACCACTCGTGAGGCAACAGGATTGCCCTGCTCATCCTGTCGGCTATGACGTTGGATGACCCCGGGATATGCGTTGCAATCAGAAAGCGACCTGTGGACTCCGCCCATTGCCAGATTCTCATGGCCTCTCTGCATAGTTGATAAGACTTGGTTCCCCCTTGCTTGTTTATGTACCAGACTATGGACATGTTGTCCGTCTGTACTGCAATAGTCCCTAGAGGAAGAAGGGGAGCAAAGTGTTGCAATGCTAGAAACACTGCCCTCAACTCTAGAACATTGATGTGCAGATTGTACTCTAACTCGGTCCATTCGCCTTGGACTGTCTATCCCTGAAAGATGCCCCCCCACCCTATCAGGGAAGCGTCCGTGGTCACCATAGCTGTCGGCGTGGGTAGCACAAATGGTCTTCCGCTGGAAAGGTTGCAAGTTTGAAGCCACCAGGCTAGGTGTGATTTGTATGTGTTCGTGATCAGAATTTTGTGTGTCAGAGGAAGTTGTTGGAATGACCATTGTGCAAACAGTAGCCATTGCAGAACTCTCATGTGCAGTCTTCCCAATGGTATCGCAATGAGAGAAGCTGCCATGAGACCCAAAACCTTCAGAACCAGTTTTACTGGGGATTTTCTGGATGACAGAAGAAGAGATATGTGGCTTTGTAGTGAGGCTATCCTTTCTGGGGGAAGCCTTAGAATTAAATGATGCGTATCCAATTCTGCTCCTATGAATAAGATATGCTGTGATGGCTGTAGTGAAGATTTTTCGAAATTTACGGAAATTCCGAGGTGAATACAAAGCTGTAGTGTGTAATCCCTGGCCTGTATCAGTTGACGCTGGGTGGTGGCAGATAGGAGCCAGTCGTCCAGATACGGAAACACCTGGAATCCCAGGCGTCTCAGGTGAGACGCCACCACTGCCATGCATTTGGTGAAAACCCTGGGGGCTGAGGTCAGACCAAAGGGCAGGGCTCGAAACTGAAAGTGGCTGGCTCCCAGCCGGAAGTGCAAGTGATCCCTGGACGCCCTGGCCATTTTGATGTGGTTGTACGCGTCCTTTAGATCTATTGAGCACATCCAGTCATCCTTCTGTAAAAATGGAAGGATCGATTGAAGCGTGACCATTCGGAACTTTTCTTTCTTGACAAAGGTATTGAGGTTGCTTAGGTCCAGAATCGGCCTCCAGTCCCCTGTCTTCTTTGGAACTAAAAAGAACCTTGAGTAAGTTCCGAATCCTCTTTGGTCCGCTGGGACTGGTTGGATGACTCTTTTTTCTAGCAGCTTTGAAATTTCTATAGCTGCAGGATCTCGCAGATGGGGCGGCACATCTGGGAGTCTTTTCATTGGAATGGGGGCAGTAGGAAGGGTATTCTGTAGCCTCTGGTAACAACGCTTTTTACCCAGTTGTCTGATGTAAGATTTTGCCAGGCCTGAGGGTATAAAGCTAAGCGACCCCCGACTGCCTCCAGAGCAGGACAGTCGGGCCTCCTCTCAGGAGTGCTGAAAAGGTTTTCCAGGGGGTGTATCCCTGTCACCTTGGTTTTGCAGACCCCCTCTGCCGCCGGGGCGGCGTCTTCCACCTCTGCCCCCTCCTCTGCCTCTAGAGGGGGCATCACCCTGTGTGCCTGGGAAAGATCCTTGGGGTTTTCGAAACCACATTTTTCCACCGCGTTGCCCTTTGGGGTACGGTCTGGATGGGGTGGAAAAATGGACTCCGACAGCAGACAGAGTCTTTCCCTCCTGTTCACACCGGGTAAGGGTCTCCTTTACTTTGGGGCCAAAGAGAGTGGCACCGTCAAATGGGGCGTTAGTAAAGGAAGACTTGAAGGCTTCCGCAAATGAACATAAGCGCATCCAGGATTGTCTACGAAGAGCAATCGCTGAAGCTGCTGCCCTACTCGATCCTTCGGCTGCGTATGAGATCAGCCTCATGGACGAGTTTACAATGGATGTAAGGGTATTGAGATGTGCTGTAACTTTCTCTGAAACAGCAGCATCTGTAGTACCCTGGAGGGTATCTCCCAACTCTTTGATTAGATCCCTCTGTAGTCGTGTAAAGTGGGTCAAATAGTTCAGGGATCGCATAGAAAAAGCCGCGGAACTACAAATGCGCTTCCCATACCTGTCCATAGTCCTAGAGTCTTTGTTAGGCGGATGAACAGATGAGGAAGATTCCGACATCTTTTTCGTGGCCGCTGCCACCACCATAGCGTCCACTGGAACTCCCTTTGTGAGATAAGCCTTGTTTTGGGGTGCAGTAATATACTTATTAGGCTTTCTAGGGACTGGTTCCACCGTGTCAGGTGTCTCCCACGCCCTTCGAGCAATCAGCTCCATTAACTCATCGAAGGGCGGAGTGACCCAGGAGGAGGAAGGGCGAGCACCAAATGCCTTCAGCAAGACTGACTCATCCTCAGAAGGGGGGAGGGATTGCCAATCACCTCTCTGTTTTAGGATCTCCAAGATGTCAGAAAAAGAAAAGTACAGTTTTGTACCTACCATAAATGTAGATGTCCGAACAGGATAGCATCTGCAGTCATAACAAATGGGTTGTCCTGTCGTCAGGCAGCCCTTCGGTCGGCCGGATTCCAAAGTCTGGGTCCGGCTTCGGCTGATGTCGCACTTCACCTGACGTCATCTCTGCTGGTCTTCGGGTATAAAGGCATCAGCCGACGCCATTTTCCTCAGTGTTTCTTGCCCCAGATGCCAGTTGCCCTCTTGGAAAGCTAAATTTTGGATAAATGCCAATGTTTCCAAAAAAAGTAGAAGGCAAACATAAAAAATAAGCATGTATGTACATATATACAAACAAATACACCATAAGAGACTCCCCCCTAGCTAGCTATTAGGAGGGTAAATACCCTAGGAGTACCGCAGAGGGGAAGGAGGGTGGGTAATCCTGACTGCAGATGCTATCCTGTTCGGACATCTACATTTATGGTAGGTACAAAACTGTACTATGTCCTTCAAGGATGCATCTGCAGTCATAACAAATGGGTAGAATACCATAGCCAAACTAGGGGTGGAGGAAGAAAAATTATGGTGTAGTTAGGATCCCTTGCAGTACAGCAGTGGCAAACCCTGCTCGGGATCTAGAGTATAGAGGTAGATTATAATGCTTGGCAAATGTATGCACGGAGGTCCAAGTAGCCGCCTCAATAATGTCCTTGGTTGCCACTCCTCGTAAGAAAGCTGTGGTAGTGGCTGTTGCCCTTGTAGAATGAGGTCTTATGTTCTGTGGAATTGGTTTTCCATGGTAGGAGTAACAGAATCTTATGCAATTTCCTATCCATTTAGAGATTGTCTGTTTGGAAATTGCTTTTCCTTCCCTTCCTGTTGCATAGGCTACTAAAAGCTGGTCAGTTTTTCTGTTACCTTTGGTTCTGTCCAGGTAGTAACGTAACTGTCTATGTACATCCAAGGTATGCAGCAGTCTTTCCCCCCTGTTCTGTGGGTTGGGAAAGAAGGTAGGTAGGTTGATTGCCTGGTTTAAAGACACTCTGGATACCACCTTAGGCATAAATGTAGGATTAGTTCTCATGGACACCCTATCTTGATGGAAGATTAGGAAGGGTTGTACTGCCATTAAGGCCTGTAGTTCCGAAACCCTCCTTGCTGAAGTAATTGCCAGTAGGAAAGCAGTTTTCCATGATAGGTGTTGAAGATCTGCTGTTGCTGCTGGTTCAAATGGAGGGAGTGTTAATTTTTCTAGCACAAAGTTCAAGTCCCATGCTGGTAATGGTGGTTTCCTAGGAGGTTTTACATTCTTGATCCCTCTGAGGAACTGCCTGAGTAGAGGATGTGAAAAGACAGGTGGATCGAAGCTGTACTCTGCTGAAATAGCTGATGCATGTATCTTGATGGAGGAATAGGACAGGCCTGTATGTAGAAGCTCTGCCAAGTACTCCAGGATGTTAGCAATATCTATGTTCGACACATCTTTTCCTCTTTCAGCACTCCAGATGACAAACCTTTTCCATTTTCCTGCATAGTTCCTTCTTGTTGAAGGTCTGCGTGCTTCAAGGATAATGTCTTTAACCCTTTGGGATAGGTCTGGGTTAGATGCTGCTATGTGAAGTTCCAGGCAGTCAGTTGCAAGGTTTTTAGGTTTGGGTGCATGATGTTGTAGTTGTTCTGAGTTAACATCAAAGGCATCAGGGGTATTGACCACATTCTCCCCCGAGACATGCTCCTCAGCAATGGATACCAGTGTTGTCTTGGCCAATTCGGAGCTATCAGGATTATCCTTGGGCATTCCTCTCTGATTTTCAGTAGTACCTTGTGCATCAAAGGAAGAGGTGGAAATGCATATGCTGTCAGGCCTTTCCAACTGAAGGATAGAGAGTCCACCTTCCATGCAAGTGGGTGGTATGTCCTTGTGCAGAATTTTTTCAGCTGGTGATTGAGTGGGGATGCGAATAGGTCTATTTGTGGCATTCCCCATTTCTTTGTGATGGCCTTAAAGATGTTTGGGTGTAGCATCCATTCGTGAGCATCCGAGGTGGTTCTGCTTAACATGTCTGCTAGGGTGTTTTCTTTTCCCGGCACAAATATTGCCTGTAACTGGATGTTGTATTTCAGAGCCATATTCCAAAGGTCCAGAGTCATTCTGCATAGTGGGTATGAATGAGTGCCTCCCTGTTTGTTGATGTACCACATGACTGTGGTGTTGTCTGTCCTTATCATTAAATGGCCTTCTTTGAGGAATGGTCTGAATTTCTGGATTGCTAGTTTGACTGCCAGCATTTCTTTTTGGTTTATGTGCAGGTGCAGCTGGTCTTGAGTCCACAATCCTTGTATGCATTTGTCCAACATGTGCGCCTCCCAGCCTAGGTCTGAGGTGTCTGTTGTGATGGTTTGGCTTGCTTGAAAGTTGTGGAAGGGTAAGCCTGGGTTTGACTGGCATGCTTGAGCCCACCATAGGAACTCCTGTTTCAGGCATGGGATTAGTGGGATTTCGGTTTCTAAGCTGTGCCTGTGTTGAGACCATAAATTCTTTAGGTACCACTGTAGGTTTCTCATATGCAGTCTGGCATGTGGGACCAAGATTATGCATGATGCCATGAAGCCCAAGGCCTGCAGTACTTTTCTTGCTGTTAGTTTGTTCTGCTTTGTTAATGCCAAGAAGTAAAGAGGGAGTTGTTTTTGTTTTTCTGCCGTTAGGAATGCCATTTGTTTTACTGTGTCCAATTCCGCACCCAAGAATGTTCTTGTTTGGGATGGTATCAGTCTTGACTTTTGTAAATTGACTGTGTATCCCAGGGCTTGTAGTAAGCAAATGACTCTTTGTAAATCTGTTGTCAGCTTGCTTTTGTTGTCCGCTTGTAACAGGCAGTCATCCAGGTATGGATAAATTTGGATTCCTGTAGCCTGCAGTGAGCGATTACTGATGCCAGGCATTTTGTGAATACTCTGGGCGCAGTAGATAAGCCAAAGGGCAATGCTGAGAATTGATAATGCTCTGATCCTGCAAGAAATCTGAGGTATCTTCTGCAATTTGGTCGTATGGGGACGTGCAGGTATGCCTCCTTGAGATCTAGAGTTACCAGCCAACACTCCTTGCCCAGCATGGGAAGAAGTTGCTGTAGGGTCAGCATTTTGAATTTTGGGACAATGATGTATGTGTTTAAGACGGACAGGTCGAGAATAGGTCTCCAACTTTTCTCTTTCCTTGGTACTAGGAAGAGTCTGGAGTAGAATCCTTTGCCCTGTTCTATTATAGGTACTCTTTCCACAGCTCTCATCTTTGTTAATTCCGCTATCTGCTTTAGAGCTTCTGTTTTTTGATTTGGAGGTAGGTTTGGCATTCCTCTTTTTACTGGTAAGGTGTGGAAGTGGAACCTGTAGCCTTGGTCTATGGTTTGCAAAATCCACTTGTCTTTTGTGATATAGTGCCAATTTTTTGAAAATATGGCTAACTTTCCGCCTAAAGGTGCTGCTATTTGCTCCCTGGTAGGCGGTGTCAGAGCCAAGTTACTGTGATTGTCCTGTTGTAGTGGCAGTGGCTGTGTCTGTGCCTCGGTTATTGCCTTGCCACTGTCGTCCTCTGTAGGCACCTCCTCTGGATTAATTTCTGCCTCTAGAGCGTCTATTCCTGCCTCTTTGAGATTTTGAGGAGTCTGGAAAGGACCAATTTTTGGCAGGCCAGTTCCTGCTAAACCTTGGGGGCTGAACCTGTAAGAAATCCTTAACTGTTTGTACAGATTTTGCCTTCTCTTCCATTTTCTTCATTACTTGCTGAGCAGGTGTACCAAATAGACTGGTCTTATCCATAGGAGCATCTAACAGCTTTGCTTTAACATGATCCGGCAAGACCTGTTCTTTCAACCATGCATGCCTTCTTATCACTGTGCCAGTCATGGCTGATCTAAATGAAGCCTCCAGTGCATCATAGCCACATTTTAAAGAATGGTTACTAACCTGTTGGATGTTATTTACCATTTCTAAAACATATTTCTTATCTAAGGAGTCATCAGAGGACAGCTTCTTAGTTAACTGACCAAGCATAAACTCTTGGTATTGGATCATATGAAACTGACAGTTTAAAGCTCTAGCTGAGAGAGTAGCAGAGGTGTAAACTTTTTTCCCCCATCTCTCTAAGGACCTGGATTCCCTTTCAGAAGGAATAGGGTTATTTGCTGAGGTCGTGGCTACTGCCTTAGGCCCCTGGGATATAGTCTCAGGATCTGCAAGTGGGGCCTTGTATAGGTGGTGATGAGTGTCTGGCACCCTGTAAAATCTATCTGGTTTGGCAGGGGCTGGAGGTAAAGTATCAGGAGCGGTGCAAACATCATTAAATGCATCATCCACAACAGGCAGTACTGGAGGTATAGCTAAGGGCCTATGTTGTGGTAAGTGCAGAAATGTCCTAAGCCTTTTTCTTGAATCTGAGAAATCTTGTCCCTGCCATTGGAATTGTTCTCTCATGGCATGTAAGGTTTCCCAAAGGAAAATTCCTCTGGTGGAGAGGCAGATGGAATGGATTCTTCAGCATCTGAATCTTCATAAGTAGAAAAAGGAGCCTCTGGCTGGTCTGTAATGTCTGAGTCATCCACAGAATCATCAGAGGACACTGGCTCGGGGGGCTCTGCCCTAGATCTCTTTCTGGGGCTGAGAGGCCCTGTCTGGGTGAGATTGGGATCCTCTAATTAAGGATATTAAATCCTCTGCCAGAGTAAGCATTTGTGAACTAGAAGTGGGCCTGTGTGAAGGGGGCTTAACAGGCACTGATTTAACAGTTTTGGCTGCTTTAGCCCTGGCAAAGGCCTTAATAGACATGGCTGCAGGAGGCCTAGCAGCACCACGTGCTGGGGTAGAGACATCCAAAGGGATGGTGTCTGATAAATCACTAGGAACCACAGTAGTAGGCAAAACTTCTGAGGCCGATTCAACTAAGGTAGCAGGAGCCTCAGTAGTAGTCATGGATTCGGCTGAAGATTGACCGGCTTTCTCGGTTTCGGCTTGCTTAACCGTGGTTTCGGCCGAAACCGCGGACCACGAGTGTCGGTCTTTTTCTTTGCGTTTTTTAACAATTTGGGTAGTCGGAGGATCCGACGGCATAATATACGCAAAAACTGAGCCGAAAAACTGTTCAGCAAACTCCGACCGACGCCTAAACGTTCGTCGGTTGAAGGAAGCACAGGCCGAACAGGCTGCTACGTCGTGGTCTGAGCCTAAGCAAGGCAGGCAGTAAGAGTGGAAATCTTTATGAGGTATTTGTTTCCCACAAGTTAAACAGTTATTGACTTTTTCTGACATCGGCTGAGGCAAGAAAGAGTCCCCAACGGGGTACTTAGCTTTTTAGAAGTCTTCGAAGTAGTATTCGGTAGTAGTAATCTCTGGATCTGACCGACCGGCACTTGCGAACAGCTTCTGCTTGAGCCACGCGGCAAGAAAGACTGGGGAAAATGGCGTCGGCTGATGCCTTTATACCCGAAGACCAGCAGAGATGACGTCGGGTGAAGTGCGACATCAGCTGAAGCCGGACCCAGACTTTGGAATCCGGCCGACCGAAGGGCTGCCTGACGACAGGACAACCCATTTGTTATGACTGCAGATGCATCCTTGAAGGACATCATCCTCTGAAGGTGACTTTGGGGACCCTTCTGACTCATCCAAGTCAGTGTCCGATGTCAATGATTCTTGTGGAGAATCTAAGTGTCTCCTCTTACACAATCTTTTCCTAGGGACTTCTTCGGGGGGAGCATCCCTCCAGGGGTGGCTGAGGCACAGGTGCTCGACGCTTGGATGTAGCCGTGGGTGCAGAGGAGGATAACGGTCCTTTATGGGGAGGAGAGGCTGCTTCTACTGATGTGGTTGTCTGGGTAGACAACACCTTCCTCATGAGGTCGAAGGCCCCCGGATCCCGAGTCGAGGTATCTCCCGGTTCCGAAGAAATGGGAAGAATCCCCGAAACAGGCACCGAAGGCATCGACCCCGAGGACGGAACCGAGTCGATCCGAGCCGAGGCCCGAGAGGAGCGTCGGAACGAAACATCGGTCCGACTCGGTCCCGGAACCAAGGATGGATCTTCGGCTCCGAGACTCCGGTACCGGATCCGACGGAGTCGAGGTGAACGGAGCCGACCGAGAAAAGGACGGTTCTGGCACCGAGGGCTCCACAATCAGCAGATCAGCTTCTTCCGGCTCCAAAGACTGGACAGGTCTTGGAGGAGGAACAGATGGAGATAATGGAAGGCCTTCAAGTCTCGACACCAATTGAGAGGAGACCGAGATGAGTTTGGATAAGGCCGTATTCTCCATTAACTTCTGCACCACGCGGTCTACATCGGTGTCGGAGAGGGGTCTGGAAGAACGGGTCGAAGGAATCGAAGACGGAGCCGACCTCAACAGTGTCGGGGGAGGGAGCTCCATCACCGGTTCCAAGACTCGAGGCTCGGAAACTGACAACAGTTGAACACTCGGTCCTGAAGTCTGTGGAACCGGTGATCGAACCTTAACTGAAGAGCTCGGAGCTGATGACTTGGGCTCCGACGTCTTCGATTCCTTCGAGGATTTGGATGCCTGGTCTGAAGCATCCAGAGCCTCTTGAAAAGTAGGTTTTAACAAACCCCTATCCATGAGTTTCCTGCGCCTATCTGTCATGACCCTCCCACTGAAAGAATGACAAATTGAACAGTCTTCTTGCAGATGGAGAGGGCCAAGACAGTAGACGCAGGAACTATGATTGTCAGTAACTGACATCTTTTGCCCACATTGGCAACGCTTAAACCCCGATTTAGCTTTCTCAGACATTTTTGTAAAGCTAACAATAGGGATAGTAACAAGAAAAGGTCAAGTCCAGTTATGAAAGTCAAATCTGATAAAATTGTCAAATCCAGCAAGAAAAGTCTAATCCGGTAGTCAACTCCTGTAAGGGTGGGATAGGCCCCGAGGGAAACTCTAAACAAGTTAAACAACTTTAACTGGTACCGAGAATATCCTCAAGACAGTATCACAGAGACACACAGTCAACAAACAATGATATAGAAAAAATATAATTCTCAAGAATACAAGAAAAAATCTTTAAATCTTAGCTTTAGGTGCTCGAGCTCGATCAAGTGATGCGAACGCTGCAGCGGCAAACTAGATCTGAGGTAAAGGCAGAGGGGGATTGTGGGAGTTAGGTTAGTCTCGAGCTTCTTCTCGATGCAGAGCTTGCAAGTGGCCGACACGCAGCCGATGATCGGCTCTGAACCCAGGTGTAAGAACAAACGGCGAGATCGAACACTCTCACATCATGCATTTTCTGAGCAACAACAAGAAGGAAATTTTAATGTTTGGCATTACTGACTAACAATAATCCTCACAGATTTGCCAGAAAATTAATAATTTTATAAGGGACAGAACAAAAATATTAAGCAAAATCAAGAATATTCTTCAAAAATAGGGGCTGTCGTGAGGTGTGCTCATAGATGCTCCTCACTTAAATTTGGAGTACCTGCGCAGAGAGGCTAAGTGTTTCTCACAGCTGGACACTGCCTGTGTGAACAAGTATTAAAGCTTAGGCAACTAGTACATACTCTCACATCTCTAACAAGTGGCTGTAGCCTGGAAATATGGATTTAATCTGCATTTGTACAATGTGCATTGATCAGAAATAAACCTAACTCTTAGTGAAAGTAAGATGTGTGTTCAGTATAAATGTCATTTTAACTGTTCAGGAAATTAAGAAGTGGAAGAGCTGTGAAATAAATGTTGCAGTCTGCAAAAGCTACAAAAATATTATTTAAAAAATACTAACATTTAACTAATCTTTGATGCCTGTTTATTTTAGTGTGCAGGGGAGATGGAGGGTGTAAAGAAATGAGAGAAGTCAAAATTATGTTGTTAAGATGATGCATTTGGCCCTACCACATCAAGTAACATACTGTTCTGTTAGTGTGTATGCGTGTATTTATGTGTATATAAATATATGCATACATATATATATATATATATATATATATATATATATATATATAGGTTGACTATCAAAATTTCAAGGTTACTTACCTCGACTATTCACATCCCCGATTCCAGAACAACGAAACAGCATCATGCCGATTGTTTAGAATGTTGATTTTTTGGAAGAAAGACTCCACATTCGACTGTTCACCATCCAGAAAAATAATTTGCTACGAGGTGGAAATCTTCCTACCATTTTGCAGGGGGGCAAGCCCCCCTGTACCACACACCCCCTGCTACTTATATATTCTAACTCCAAGATCACACTACAGTGAGGAAAAGGGTAATTTTCCTGATCCCCACTATAATGTGATTCACTTCAAAACATAGACACTCCAAACTGTGAACACAGACTCCGTATCATTTCAAAGTCAACAGGAATTGTGTTCGCAGTTTTGCCTCTCTGCCCCTCCGTGTTCATCCTTCTCACCGTCGAAGTAAGCCACCTCGACATTTTGACTGTAAACCATATATATATATATATATATATATATATATATATATATATATATATACACACATATGCATGTATGTATATATACTGCAAAGAAAAAACAGTAAACAAAGGGTAAGAAGTAGCATTATTACAAGAGAAGGAAAATATGGGGCATCATATAACAACACTCTGTACTCACTCATAAATAAAAATATATGGTAAATGAATGTACAAGACTTGAAGCTCTGAAATCCTCCTTGCTAAAGTAAGATTTACAAAGAAAAGAGTCTTGCAAATAAGAAACTTTGTCTGCAGAAAGAGATGGTTTAAACAAAGATAGAGTTAGCATCTCCAACACAAAATCACATTCCCATGGAGGGACAAGAGACTTAAGAGGGGATGGAACAAAAACAGTACCTCTCAAGAAAGTTTTGCATAACTTAAGAGAGGCCAAAGTGGCAGAATCACATCTTAGTGGTAAAGTGGCTTAACCCTGAACTGAAAATTTGGGAAATGAAATTCTGGATAACAGGCTCTAAAACACAGGGTTTGAGAGGTATAAATTGGTATAATCCTGTTGTAGTGGCCCAAGCAGAGAAGAAGGCCCATTTACAACTGTATGTTTTTCTAGAACTTGGTATCTGGATGAAAGTCAGGATCTGGAATACAGTTGTTGGGTAAGAAGGGTCTATGGCCATCAGTGGAATTAAAGAAACCAGTTACTTTCAGAGAATGAAGATCCAGATAAGGCTGGTTGGATGGATGAGGCAGAAATCTCTTGGCGAGTCTCAGAAGGAGAGGCCTGTCCAAGTAATGAGGCCAAAGCAGAAGGAACCAAACATAACAGGACCAAAATAAGCTATCAGTATGATTTTGGCTTTACACATCATAGTTTTCTCAAAGAATTTTAGAATAAGAGAAAAGAGGGGAAAAGCATAAAAGAGATTTGGGGATCACTTATGGACCATTTCATTCCTGGGAATTCTCCCAAGGTAGGAATAATGGAAAAATAATTGTTGCATTTATGGTTGGATAAGGATGGATAGAGGTCACAGTAAACTTTCTTCCAGCAATGGAAGTGGGGCTAAGCTGTCAGTGAATTGACAGACAACTTCTGTCTGTGAGAAACTTGGCTGGAATATGGGTATAAATGAGAAGGCAAATGTAGGCAACAGTCCATGCCCATACTCTCCAAACAAAGGGGACAGGAGTAGTCCTCTCAATATCTTAATATATCAAACTATTACCATGTCATCAGAGAGGATGGCAGTTGCACCTGTGGGAGCGGAGTACGGAAACATCTGCAATGTGAGAAGGAAGGTCGTCATTTCTCCAGAAGGAGTCATATGCAGATTGGCCTCTTTAGCTGGCCAGATGGTTTGGGCTTTGCAGAATGCCCATCCACCACTTCAGTGAAGAGGCATTTGTGGTCACTATTGCTCTCTGGGTCACTGACAAGTTTCATTTGAGGGTCCACCAGTTAAGACAGTCCAAGCATTTTTCCAAAATCTTTACAGAAGCATCTGGAGAATCCAACAGCTGACTCTAATAGACTTTTTTTCAGGATCCTCATAAAAAGCCTCAAGCAAAGAACCATGAAGATTGTTAAGGCCATCATGTCTAGCTCTTTAAGACAAAGACGTGGGGATTGAATTGTTGTCAATGATTTATTAAGCAGTAGATTTGATGAAAAGTACCTTTTCTAATGAAAGTCAAGCACAGCAAGTGAAGGTATTCAGAGTGCAGGCTCTGAATGTTATGTTCTGAGAAGGTATCATCTGAGATTTTGCAAAACTGACTGTTATGCCCAATGACAGAAACAGACTGAGAAGGAAATGTCTGGAGGAAACCAGACTCTGCAAGGATGGTAATGCTGGAAATCAATCATCCAGGTAGGGAAAAATCCTGGACCCTTGAAGTCTGATAGTTGCCATAACAGCAGATAAGCACTTAGAGAACACCACTGCACCATGATGAGACCAAACGGTAGTGTACTGAACTGAAAATCATTGGCTTCCGTGCAAAAGTGAAGGAATCATCCGGATTCCTTTATGATTTTGACATGTAGAGATGTATCCTGGAGGTCAAGAGAGCACATCCAATCTCCTTCAAAAAGACAGGGAAGAATGGATACACTGTGACCATTCACAAGTGTTTTCTGTCAATATGCTGATTTAGGACACATAAATCAAATATGGGCCTGAGCTCCTATTTCTTTCTGGGAGCTAAAAAAGCCTTGGGTAAAAGCTATGCCTCTTCAAGTCTGGCAGGACCTCTTGAATGTCTCCTTTTAGTAACAAGATTTGTGCCTGTAGTTTTGGCATGGCTTTCTGATGGGTTGGGATGTTGGGAAGGGAGAGAGACTGTGGAGTGGGAGGGGGCAAATACCCTCTGGCAATGCTATCTCTTACCATCTGTCATGTTCTCTAGACAAACTCAGAATTCCTGACTGCCTTCAAAGTTTGGCAGTCAGCCAAGCCATCAGGTTAGAAAACTGTGCTTTGGAAGAAGAGGCCATATGACCTTTGTTGGTCTGTTGAGATCCATGTCCTCTGGGAGCACACCCACAAAAAAAAGTTGCTGCAACCCTGTGGTGCTTCCCAAAGCCCCAAGTGTTTTCTCATTGGGGGTCCTGGAACCAAAGTTGATCTGCACTGCAATCCATCCTGGAAAAGGATGCAAAGCAGCATGTCATTTCACCCTAGCTTTAGACAGTGTAATGTCCAAACTCTCCTGCCTTTCCAACTCAGCTTTTACAGACTCTTCAAGCAGTAATGCACAGTCAAAAAAGACATTTATATCCTGGGCTTTGGAGTTATCAGCAAAATATGTGAGATGAAGCATAGTGGTAAACAGTAAAGATTGTGCCCACCACATAGCACAGCTAGCCATCATGCTATGGATGAGACAGATGTCCTGACTGTCAACTGTATTAGAGGTTGACAATTGGGACTGAAGCCTATTCTTGATGTCTAACTCTAACAACTCATTCACAGTCTTGGCAAATTCATCTAGCAAGTCTCTATGGAATCTCTGCACATGCTTTAGTTAATTTCACACCTACAGAGTGAAGGTTGAGGATGAAAACACCCAGCTTACTAATCTATCCAACAAATGTAAGTTCTTATCAGAAATGAACAGGCTTGGACTGAGGCTCAGGAAACTTCTTCAGGATGATGGAAACAATAACAGTCCACCTCTTTATTTTGCAACCAGAGGTTGAAGAATTTTATCTGAGTGCTTACAGACAGGAAACACTTTATCTGAGTTGTCCCAAATATGTCAGTCACTAGACTGAACATTTCATCTGCAGGTGAAACCACCAAAGATAACAAACTGAACAACAGGAATTTCTTTGATATGATGCAACCTGACTGATGGGGTATCATAGTGCCATTTGACTTTAATCCTGATAATGCCCCTCAACACTAAAAGGTCTCTTCTATGATGTGTCACTAGGCCCTGCTGCACTATGTTACTCTGTACTGTAATGCCGTCACTCACAGGTAGGTAATGCCCTCTTGTCGATGTGAGGAGGAAAAACAAACAAGCAAACAAACAAACAAAAAAGGCCATTCTTGATACTCGTGATCACACTCTCTAATACCTTGCAACCAGAGTGGCTGCCCCCTTCATCCCATCATAGCTACATTTCTACTGATGAGCTCCAAGAGCTCTAATTATTTGGAGTCATTTGGAGACAATGTAGGGGAATTGGTTTGTAGGTTGTCATCTATGTCCAGGGTGGAAGAACCCACAGGTCAGTCTATGTGCTTCCTCTCATCGGTTCCTGGATGGGAGAAATTCAAGGAGAAAGACTGAGTGCTGCCCATGAGGCGGGCATCCTTCCTACAAATCAGGTCCTTCTGCCCTGGCTTAGAAGGGAAGGCAAGGCAAAGGCACCAGACAAAGGTCTCAGGTGAGCTGTGAATGGAAATCCTTTCATAAGAGGCTCATACAGGGATGCCTGCACCATAGGCATCAGGACCTGCTACATCTCTGATACCAAGGCCTGGACTGCCACTGTTGAAGAACTATGACAGTCCAAAGTCAGCCCTGATCTTAACCCAAAAGAATAAGGCCTGAAGCTGTAGTCATGAGGATGGGCTGACTCCCAAAGCCAGGAGGGTCATCTACATCTTGGTTTAGGTTAAAACCCCTACATTGAAAACAAAATAAGCAAGAGCTTGGGATGGAAAGCTCAGTCTATAGACTATGAAGACTGAAGCTGATCCTCAAAATGTATTCCTGATGTGAAGGTAGAGACCAACCCCAAAGAGATAGAGGTCAAAATCCTCAAAGACGATGAGACTGTTGACATCAGGAAAAATGAGGTTCAGGGGAAGGACAATGGCCCTAAAGGAGTTATCAGTGTCAACACCAAATCTGTGAGGTCAGATGATTACCTCATGAAAAAAAAAGCTCATTAGAGCTAGATGTGCAAAATCCAGCAAACAAGGTGCTCTAGAGGCCTTGATACTAGTGGGAGGAAGTCAACCGATACCAACTCTGCTGCAACTTGAAGAAGGCTCGCCGCATCTTGTTAAAGTCCAAAAGGGCCAAAAGGAGCAGCAGAGATCAAAACATCAGTAGCAACTTTCTTTTTGTCAGACTGTGTCACCTTGAGCTTCTTAGATATAGAACAAATATCATTATTAGAGGACAGCTTCCTTTTAGGGAAGAGGCGTTGGATGTGGAAGGAGAAGCTTTTGAATCAGCATTAGGAATAGCCTAGAGTTTTTCCAAGACCAAATGACTTGTTTGCTGGATTTTGCACATCTAGCTCTAATGAGCTTTTTTTTCATGAGGTCATCATCTGACCTCACAGATTTGGTGTTGACACTGATAACTCCTTTAGGGCCAATGTCCTTCCCCTGAACCTCATTTTTCCTGATGTCAGCATTTCAATATAGTGAAGGGCTTAAAAGAAGTGCAAATAGAGCACTCCTCTGTGCAATGACCCCCCCCAAACATTTTGCACACTTTAAGTGCTTAGCCTGTGTTAAACTTTTCACTCCATAGGCTCACGTTGTAAAGGCATATGACTCTTTTGACCTTATCCATGCAAATAAGAAGAGATGCAAAATCAAGACTCAACAACAGAGGGGATGGGAGAAGAGAGCCTTTCACGAACTGCTGACAGAAAAAAATAAATCTAAACTGTACAATCTCAGAAGAATAAAATGAAAAGATATTACCTTGATTAAAGGAAAACAAGTCTATGAGGAAGCAGACATAGCATGTGGTCATTTTCTGAGTGACTGACTTCAATGTATGGCTGGAGAGCTCTAGGAAGGGGCTTTTAGCAGAGAGGATTATAGGAAAGGGTATGGGCTAAAAAAGCCTAGGAAAGTCTTATGAGCTGAGTGACTAAACAGCTGATAATTTTAGTCCTAAAAGTCACGGATTAGAAACTCTCAGTATCAAATCTAAACATCCATACTTCTTTCCTAAAATGTTCATTCAAGTTTTAGATTATGATGGCACAAACATTATACAACAGATAAACCTGTGCATATAGCATACCATTCTTACAGCTGTTAGTTGCACTGGTGCAAACACTAAAGCTGCAGTCTTTAACTAAAAGGAGTATGCATGCTTTAGCCATTATAAAAATTAAATGTATTTTATTTTATACTTTGCTGCTTTTGCTGCTGTAACCGACAATATGATCTTCATTTATGGTACTATCTGATCACACATATTAATCCCTGATCATATGGTGTGCTATACCTTTAGCCTAGTACAATTTCCTGCTTGTCATTTTGCCCATGCTGCTTGGACAGGCAGCACATTGCTCTAGAAAAGCATGCACTGAACATTTTGCCTAGCTACAACTAGTTGCACATTCCACTCCAGGAGATCAATTCTACAAGTCATGCTCTCGTGTAAGACTATTTTACAGATAAGCTTTATATCCAAAGAAATCTAGCCCTAACTTTTTCCATGCAATACATTCATGTGAGCTAAGGCTTATGTTTTTTGTTCTGGGGCTAAAATTTGTTTAGATGGTAACCAGCACAGTTTGACCATTTTCACATGTAATGTAACTTTATAATGGGACATCATATACTACATATACAACTTGTTGCAAACATACTGTCGTGCAACTGTACATTTATTTTCTTTCAAAGTTCTTTGCCTTACTGTTAGAGACTTAAAAATCCTGCCTGAAGCAGCAATTAAGTGAATAAATAAGCACGCTATACATGCTGGAGCTGTTTTTCAAGTTTTCACTATCATTAAATAATCAAGAATAAGTGATACAATCATACAATGTTTGCATATGACACTAGCAAAAAGAAACCATCATGGCAGGAAAGTAAAGATTATAAAATTAGTATATGAGTTCCTGTAATGTGAATTTTATATTTTCTTGCTCACTCATCAATACAGTGCATGCACTTCTGAAATGGTAACTACAAATAAAACTGGAAGATAATGCTTTACTATTACAAAAAGTGGGATCAGACTTTGCACCTAGCTTTATAAGCATCTGCTGTTTAAGTGCAAAATGGAAATGATTAAGTTTATGCAAAAAAACTCAGACTTGCTAAAAAATACAGCAGTGAAAAATTGCTAGCAGATGCAGTGAATGTCTGAGAATCAGGGGAAATGTGACCGATGACCATCTTGTTTGAGAAGAAACTCTTTCTCATAATTTAGCTCTAATTGCTGATTCATTATTTTTTTAGCACAAACATGGAAGTTGTACCACCTTCCTGGGCTGTAGTATCTAACAGTCAGACACCCCTGCCTTTTCTGGTATATCTCCTAAGAACTCCTGTAGTAACGAGACGTTCCACAAAATAATTAGCAGCTAGTGCTAATTAGCCTTATTTTCATCACAATCTTTCCAGGATTTCAATTGTTCCTCTAAAAAGAAACACTTTCCTTCCAGTGTTAATAAGTATTGTAAAGTGTAAGCCCAATTGTAAGTGGGAGGGGTATTACAAATACAGTGTTAGCTAACTCAATGGAACCCCTAGGTATGTCCTATGAGCTCTTTAGTACAATTCCAGTGGATAATTCCCTTGCCCAGCCTGGTGCTCTCACAAAAACTTTATTGATTTTCAGTTAGAAAAATTGCTTCTTGCTAAAAGACCTTTATATTCTACTCCAAACTGACAAATTAAACAGCATTCCCCACCACTTGCCAAGAAAATTCATCTGATACAGTGGTATGGTTGATTGGGCCAAAGTACAGGAGTGGAGGGTCAAGCAGCAAAGTGCTGTGACTAAACACACACACACATATATTAACTTCAAGTGTCCGTAACTAAACTGTGCAAAATAAAATAGCAAGAAAACAAAGCAAAATGTAATAACACATATGAAACAACTCTGGGAATGATAAGTGAATGAAGGCTGCTGAATGGGAACCAGAGCTCTTCAAGAATGCTGGCAAACTCAGTAGAGAGGGCAACAGCTGTCAGGGAATGATAGTAAGCTGCTGAAGCAATGATGGGAACACTTCAGATGTTGAATGGAACAAAGAGAGCACCTTCTGATGAATTCTGGTAAGGAGACATTTACCTTAATTTGCTGATGCTGAGAGACAGATGGGGAAGGGTGAGGAAAAACTGAAGGAGGCACAAACAAATTATATTTTTAAATAGTAAGACAGCAGACCAGAAACCTACAGCATATGTTAGCTTTAGTATGTGATTTTGTGCATTTTTATCACACTTAAAAAGTTCACTGACTGAGTCCCTGCGTACATGTCATCAATACTCTGATTAGTCCAATGCAGAGCTCTGACCTTCCAAGTTATTATACCTTACATTGAGTCTTTGTTGTGAACATGAAATCTATAGCAGTTAATATTGACAAAATTGGGTATTCTTACTTTTAGCACCCTCCCGATCATGAATCTTCCTAACAATACCCAATCTCAGTATTTATCAGTTGCATGCTTGGCTGCACCATTTAAGTTCTTTATACCAGCTAGCTTGAAAGCCAGTTTAGCTATGCTCACTCTTTTTTACTTCTTCCAAAAAGAAGTATTTCACCTGTCTGCTTGCCTCTTTCATTTAGATAGATAACAACCTAACTATGAACCAGACAGCCCGATTTCAGTTAGTAGCTTAGGCACTGAAAGAGCTGGTAAAAGGGAGGGTGGGACTGAGCAACTTACACTGGCTCATCCATTCTGAGAGGGGGGAGTTAGTAGTTTCAACTGTCCAGCTTGCTTCCATGCAGATGGAGGCATGCATGACACCAGGGTCTCTAGAACTGCGGGATATGGGTTTCACAGTCCCAGGCTGATAATGGTAACCTTTACGGGGCATGTGTGGAAGCATGCACATGTAAAGAGAGAGCAGAGGACATTTCTCTAGTGATGCATGTGCCTATATCAGGCACTAGCGTCATGGTTAAAGCCGAAACAGAAACACCACTCATGACTTCCTTCTGGTGGTCGTGCCACTGATAGCTCTTGCCATGGGGATAGGGGAATGAATGGGCAATGGCTTGATGGCTACCGGACATGAGTTGGAGGATGGGAACAGAAAAATGAACTATAAAGGAAACTTTCTCCTGTTTAACAGACAGTTCACCACAGAACAAGAACAGAGAGTAGTGAATGGATTGTGGACACTAAGTAAAATATTCACATTAACAACTAGAATTACACAGAGGATGGAGTAGGTTGATTCACTGCAGTAATATTTTTTCTCTCCAAAGATCTGTATTAACCATCTCATTCAACTGTCCTAGCTCACTTTGAAAGACAGTGTATTACAGCAGTTAAAGGACCACTTTGGTCAGAATTTGAAAAAATATTGTCTTATCTTGGCATTTTAAGTAGAATTAATGTTTGTTCAGCAGTAAAAGTTTGCATTATTTTTTAATTTATTCTGCTTCCAAAATGGTTTGATGGAGTAGGCATGCAAAGTGATTTTGTTTTCACAATGAAATAGTGTTGCTGGAAGATGCCATTTTCAACAATACCTCTCCTTAAGGGTTTTGGTCCATGTATTTGAAAAGACAGTACTCAGAATTAATGCTTTGTTGTACTCTTTTTATACAAATTATCAGATTTTTTTTCAGCAGCATTTTCTGGCTTGTGTTCATTGTTATGTTTTAAACGCAGTGCTATAAGCCATTTCTTCACAAAAAATGCTCGAATTACACTGATTTGTAAAAGTAGAAATCAGACACAGGGGTTCTTAATTTACTCCCATCACCAGCCAGTGGTGTCAAGCTTCTTGATGTTGCAGCCTTATCTGCTTTCTCAGTTGCGACCAATACTATGTAGTAACACAACTATGCACCACATAGGACTCAAGAGGTAGAAGAGCCTGTGGGGGGAAGGAAGGCTGCTGTGACTGATGTTAGCCAGTAAATGACCTGTGAATCCCCAGTAGCTTTATAGCTTTTGTAAAGGAGAAATAAGGAAAGTCTGAAATACCTTGTTATATGACATTTTATAAAGCCAAAATCTTAAAATGTAATGGTCAATGTGACGTAAAACTGGTGAGATAAATTACTGTAGAAAGTAATAAAGATTTCATGCAAACACAACAAGGTCATTATTGAAGAAGCTGAACACCATAGAAATCTTACATCATGGGGCAACCAGTCAACCTATGCTTTATTTGTAAGAGTGGGGAGTACATGTGCGGAGTCTGCATGTCCTCCCTGCAGTTGAGTGAACTTTAAAAAGACATGCAGGTAGGTTCATGTGAGTATGTGTGTGTGCCTTCTGTGAAGGTTGGGCACCGGGCTGACAACTCAACACTGTAAAAGTCCACTGCCAATTAATAGCGGGCCAGTGATCCGCTGTGGCGATCCCTAACTGGGAAAAGCGGAAATACTTTTAGTGTAGGGACCATTTGGAGTGAAGGAAAAACTATTTTGGATAAAGAAATGTTGTGCCTTGGGTGTATCATGTTTTAACAGGGGCACATGGGTAGTATAGTCAGCAGTACCTTCAAAGAACCCTGTACAGCAGAAGGTAGCCTGTTAGGGGATACCCGTGCAAAATCTAATCTTTCTTTGAACTGTATATTCACTTTGTAATGCCTGGCATATTCAAAGGCTCTTTCTTGGGGAAATGATGACAAAAATATTGTAAGTGTATCAATTTTCAAAGAAAATGTACTACAAAATAAGTGTAAAAAAAGACAAAAATGTCTTATAGCCGCAACAAAAAATTATCAACAACTCTGGTGCTTTGGCAGAGTCTTTAAATGAGTTAAAACCTGTAATACAAATCACAGCAAGTATAAGTTAAGAACTCACAATTAAAAAAAACACCAATCACAATAATGTCTCAAAAAAGCAATAAGTCAATTAACCTATATGTCTCCAACTACATTCTGTTTTAGACCATAAAGAGTCATTGTACTTTACTTTTAAAATATAAATAGATTCTTTATAAAGCAGTAAATCATTTAAATTTTCCACCTTTGTTACCACTAGTTTTTTTTTCTAAAGCACACAGGTTAAGGTCAGAATACTATGAGACTATCATATGATGACGTCTCCCAAAATCCCAGGGACTTCATATAAGGTTTTGATTCCTCATAATAGTGGAAAAATGTATCACTTCTACCTAAAACAGGTGGGTGGTATGGATGTGATAAACCCAGCAAAAAATGGGGTAGGATACAGTTCACATACTTTTCCTACCGACACAAGGCATACACGGGGACAGGTAAAATATTAACTATGGCTAAGCACTGATGGCTGGGGGTAGTCATTATAGACACTCCATTTTGCCTCAGTGATCATGCTCAATTAATCTATAGTTTAGGTCTACAAAAAGAAATGTTTCCTAGACACTGGCCATATTTTATAAATGATAAGAAATTCAGACAATTGTTAGAAGAAGCCCTTCCACACATCTATGCAGAATAATATTTCACAGAATGAACAAGTACAACCAAAGTAGGATGGCTTAAAGTAGTTTTGAGATGCTGTTTAAAAAATACACCCCAGAGAGACAGGCAAATTACAATGAAATCCTAAACCACCTCCAGCCCTGTTTATCTCACCTGCAAAGGTAGCAGTCTGACCTCATCCTACACCTGATTTTATAATTTAGGTAAATCAGGATTTTGGAAATACGATGACAAACATTCTGAGAACTCTCAAGGTACAGCATTTTAAATGGATACCAAAACCTACTTACTCCCTGTGAAGATTGGGTGAAGATAGGTGAAGGCTGCCAGCCTAGCCAGATAGAATTTTGGAGATAATTCTGTCATCTGTAAATATTAATGTAAACACAGGCTTGTTGTCTTAAATGGTAAAAATAGTGTTACATGTGAAACTGAAAAAAATGTAACAACAGTGCACTGTACTGACCAAGTAAAGCATGTTGTGACCCTTTGATGTAAACACGGCTCCAGCAGGTCTAGATGAAGGCATTCTTGCTATTGTTTTAAGGCCAGAGTCAATGGCCAGAATTTGCATGCATAAATGTCCTTAATGGCTTTGCTTCCTGACCTGGTGTGAGCTTACTAAATAATGTAGCTTGTTAGCCTGGGAACCCCAGGAAAGTGTGAAGAATGATGTAATGTGAACCAGCAGGTCTAGATGAAGGAATTCTTGCTATTGTTTTAAGGCCAGAGTCAATGGCCAGAATTTGCATGCATAAATGTCCTTAATGGCTTTGCTTCCTGACCTGGTGTGAGCTTACTAAATAATGTAGCTTATTAGCCTGGGAACCCCAGGAAAGTGTGAAGAATGATGTAATGTGAACCAGGAATGTGGTTTTAAAAACAGAAAGAATCAAAGAGCATTAAGCATTTTTGTCTTGACCATCCAACTCATCAGCACTGTCTTGCTCTATATGTAAGTTTATCTTAGATTTGTGTTTTCTCTTAGTAATAGCTAGAAACTAGAAAGATTAGCCTATGTTTTTCTGTGATGTCAGAACTGTACTACTGAATTATTTTAAGTATTTCTCTGTGATCTCTGAACTCTTGACTAGCACTGTGTAGTAGAAAGTATTTCTTGTGTTTTGACTATTTGTTATTAAATATTTTTAAACTCTTTCAACTGTGGCTGTTTTTGTAGAGATAATTTAAGCTCTTTAGAGTACTTGCATGCCTTTGGTAAAATTGTACAAAGCCACTCTAATAGCTTTAGCCCTGGGCTATACTACCAATTGGATAATAATATTACACAGTAATAACTGGACACCCTTTTAAGGGCCTTTGAGTAGCTGATAAATATTAGTGGGTGGTGGCAGCTGGTACTACCGTATAGTCTGGAAAAAAGGGGCACAGCTGGAGAACCTGTGCCAGCCTTCACCAGGAGTGTCTGTGTGGTTGTATAAACTCTTCTCAAAGTGTGTGTGTGTGTGTGTGTGTGTGTGTGTGTGTGTGTGTGTGTGTGTGTGTGTGTGTGTGTGTGTGTGTGTGTCAGATACTTGGGCAGGGACATGAAGCACTGGCTGGACAGAGAGGGTGCTGGAGGTTTTAGCTTGCTCACTAGGCTGATATCTGGACCCTATAGCTGTGCCAGTGGGGAGTCTTATTGGGGACCTGGAGAGCAAGGGAGCGACCAGCCCTGGACTGACTGTGATCTCTGTGTGGTGTTAAGGGAAATTTCACTTTACTGTGTGTATTTGTTATCCTTTCCTCCTATATGAGACACCCCTTACTGGTGTCAGTGGTGAGGATTGAGGCTCCTTGATTGCTGGGCCAGGGCACGGGCATCACACTCCCCAGTAGCTGGACTGCAGTTGGAGAAAAAAAAATACTAGAATGATGCCCACATTACAAAAAAGGGACAGGAGTCAGAAAGGTTTGATAATGTGGAGGAGAAAATCACGTAATTCACCAATTTCTATTAAAAAAACTTCCAAATGAGAAAGTAACTCAAACTTGGCTAAAATTTTGAGTTGTATTAGTCTATCTAGTTTTACCTAACAATAGGCAGTCTCTAATTGTACCTATAACTCATGATGAGAAAGACAAAGTAATAAAAAAAAAAACTCCTACTTTCAAACATCTTGGACCCGATAGTTTTCTGTCTAAGCTACACAAAACAACTCCTGTCCAGTTCTTCTACATCTTGCCTACACTGTACATGTCAGTACTGCAAGGATCACTGCCCAACATTCTTAGTTACAAGCTATGATATCTGCCGGTCTTAACCTAACAAAAGCCCCACAACCCCTCCCTCATACCACCACATCTCAGTAGTGATCCGTGACTGCAAAATATTTACCTCAATATGGGGTATGAGGGTCTCTTATTTACTGTCTGGCCTTGCTCATGCATACCAGTGTGGATTTATGCCCGGATGTATTCTAAGACAATGAAGCCAGAACCATCTGCTACAACAATGAAGAAGTGAATATACTGACAGTAACTAAATACAGCCAATAAATTGTGCTAAACACAGAAACATTTTATTACTTGGGATCAATCCCTCTTGCATCGTCCATGTTGGGGCCCCATTACTTACATCAACTAACTTTATGGTAATGCAACTACACAGAAATGACAAACACCACAAATCTTCTATTGCTTCCTACATGCAGTGTCCTGGTACAGAAACATTACTGTTGAACTACTTACGCAGCTGATATAAGGCAAACAAACATACAACTCCCTGCCCCACACTCCCTTTCTCTCAATTCAAAGCTGTACAAACTGAGCAGGAAACTTCCATATGCCATTGTACTAGTAGCTGTACCTTTTTTTCAGGTCACTTTGCCCCTACCACCTACCAAACATCAGTTCCTTCCTGGCCAATTAGCCCATTCATTCCGCATCACTGTGGCAAAGGTTGATTAGAAGGGGGTCATAATTAAGGCAGCTATCAAGGGTATTTTTCTTATGTATCTTTAAACACTACCCTCTGCATTTGCCCAGCAACTACCGGTGAGTGTGATGTGTAAATGGCATTAGTGCTGCATTATCCCTTTCTTCCACAAAATTAAAGAGGGTGTTGTCAGCAAGATGCCCCACCCACTCACAAAAAGCACAGTATGGGGGCTTCCCCAGTCTCCCCCTAGGAAATCCAGTCAATGTGCATGTGCCTATGAGCATGTGCACCACCTCCCCCCCCCAAGATGAGTGCACACATCCTCCCCTGCATGTATCTTCAAGCACCTCAGATGCTAGTCAAACTTGGGACACCTAGCCCATCAGGGTTCGATCCCCTTTCACCACTGGTGCAGGCACTAACAGCTGCACTTAAAATAATTTATGTGCCACTTGTTCTGTGAGGTGTGATGATCACATATTCAAAGAACAAGAATGCAAAAAATCCATGATCACTGTACAAACATCTATACCTGTTGTTAGTACCATTTGCCTTATGCTCAGAGCCACAGAGAAGTTGAGGGCATCTTTCATAGAATGGATAGTCCTTAGTACTACAGAATCCAAACTCTTTTTTTTTGTGAATGATCTTCTTTCAGACTCTATGAAATCTTGGAATTCTTTTAATGCCTCGTCCTTAGTTTGGAAGACAGGATATACAATTAATAAAGGAAAATGTTTTCTTTGTTTTCCTGCCTTGCTTAATTTGTTCAGTTTTGACTGAAATAATGAATATACTGGATACCTTGAGGTTAATATTTCAATGGACTTGGAAATTACTTTTCTGACCTCTCTCAAACCCATTTCGCAACAGTGCTACATCTTAATACAAGCACAGTCAGTTATCAATTTCATTAAGTTGCAAAGATTTCAATCAAAAAATCTTTTGGTATACCCTATAGTATTATATATGGATCAAACTGAGTGCTTAACACACGCTCAGCTGTTTAACTGCTGAATCACACTTCAGTAAATCAAAAACATAAAATGGTTATAAGGGTATTCAGACACAAACAGCACAGTGCATTACACAAAACAACAGAGTAAGCAATGACACATGGGAAGGAAATTATTCAGAGATGCATCTAGTGTGATAGTGCTTTAAGTGAGAAATAGTGCTGTATGCATCGATTGCTAATGAATTCATAATGACACATAAATAAATGTCAACATGCTAAATACAGCAATTGCAAGTGTAAATGGTGAAATCAGACATGACAGTGTGATTCAAAAACATATAATATTAAAGCAATCAGCTGCAGCAGTCAGCTATAGTGAACATCAGGATGTTATGGTATATATGAGTCTCATTTGTTCTTTTTTGTATGCTAGAAGTCGCACCTGCAGTAGCTAGACAGCATGTGTTAGTGACCACCTTCTGAGACAGTGCTGTCAGTGAGGTACTGCCTCCATCTGTGTCACAGAAAGGTACACCAAAGGCTGATATACCATCATTTCCATAACTGGGACATTGTGTTTAACAGAGACACCATACTGGAGATAGCAGACATGTGCCATTATCGCATATAATCAAGAGTGATGAATGGAATGTCTATCTCTGCCAATGAGATGGTTTGTGTAGCATTAACTATCTTTGCTATGGGACCTTTCATCATCAGACTGAGGGTATGTTAGGAGTTTTGCAGGCATTAGCCTTGTTAATCCTACACCAGTTCCTTGACATGCTGCTGTAGCATGTGGAGGAGCATATTTGCTTTCCAAGGGCAGTATTGGACAGGATCACCAATATGTGGTTATTCTATGGCACAGTCCATTTCCCTGAGGTTCTGGGGGCAACTGACTGCACTCAGATTTCTATCACAGCCCTGCTTGCTACACACTGAGTCTGGTATATCAACTGGAAGGGCTTCCATTCCATCAGCTGCTAGGTGGCATGCAGTGCACAAGGTATTATATATAAGGCATCATCTGGGCAATTCCCATGACTTCCACATATGGCACACATCCAACCTATAGTACCATTTCATGTGACTTTCCACAGGGTCATTCATTTGCTAGATGCACGCATTGCACTCACAGACTCTGCAATAATCTGGTCCCATGAACATAGGCAGCAGAAAACTCATAATGGGGTGCACTGTTGTGTTTTGCAGGTGATGCTGCATACACTTTGCAATCACAGCTTATGACCCCCATTTATAACCACTAGGCCATGGCAAAAATGGCATACAACACTGCACTTTCAAAGACATGTAATATCATCAGATGTGTGTTCTGACTAGTTAAGGTCTGCTTCCACAGTTTGGATACATTTGGTGACACACCACAGAATGTTCTGGAGATCTGCATCAAGATATTTGTGCTCTGCAGCATACTACATAATATGGCAATACTAAAGCAGCTACAATGTGGAGACACAGTAGCACTGCCTACATATCCTTAGTAGCAGCAGTGGAGGATTAACTAGGAGAGGAGTCAAAAGAACTGTCTGCTATAGTAACATGCAAGGCAGAGGCAAAAGCATAGCTAGTTGAACCAGCACCCAGGGCCAGTACTATGAACCAGTGTCCACCACCTCAAGCTGAACAGCAAAAAAAAAAGCACTTTACTGTACTATGCTAATTACTACATTACAGCAAATGGCTTATTACAGATCAATGCCCCACCCTCCAGCTCTCTCATTGTCCACAAAATGTCTGTTCCTTGTACTGGCACACAAATCAGGTGGCCAGATGCACAACTCACCTGCCTAGCCATTCAGGTCCTGTTTCTGTGCCATGCCCTGACCCTCTTACATTTTATGAAAAAATATATATCTTCTTATTGTAAACTGTAGCAAACTGCATGTTACAAATGTAGCAACCATTGCTACAGTTTATACCCTGCCTGCACAGAGTGCTACAGCAGTCAGGTTTTCATTAAATAAAAGTGATTTTTTTTTTAAATGTAACAGATTGCTTGTTACAGTTAAGATACCACATGCAGCGATACAGTGCACAGGTTTGACCGTAAATTAAGGATCAGCTAATCATGCCCTCCCAACACTTTGCACCCATGGCGGTTGCCCCTCTCGCTCCATCCTAGCTATACTATGGGGCATAGGTGGATACAATACATCATGGTACTGGAAAATAGGTGGCATCTGGTCCACAACTATGGGTAATGACAAAAAATACTGACTAAAATTGATACATGTAATAACACACTGAGATTATGTATTTCAATGCACAGAATGACAACACTGTGCCTTAGATATTACCATGCTCACAAATGCTTGGGAGTAGGATACAGTCCTCGTCATTTGCACAGATTGGATGGGGCACAATGTCAGGTGACAACAGCCCTAGTGTCGCATGGGTTCCTATTACGTTATCAAAGTTCTGAAACTTCAAACACCATAAGGTCGAACCCTTATGTTCGAAGTGTCAGAACTTTGATAACGGTAAAAAAAAAAAACAAAGAATAAAGTATTGCAAGGAAAATCTTCCCTTTCTGCACTGTATTGCGATCTCGGAGTTGGTATATTTAAAGAGCGGGAGGTGTGGGGGGTGCAGGGGGGCTTGCCCTCCTGTTTGCAACAGTTAGGTAGGTTTTACATTTTGTATTTTTTTATTTTTTTACATTTGAATTCTTGAAACCTCGAACATCTGACTTTGATGTTCTCAGGTTCGAAGTTTCAAGGATTCGACAACATAATAGGAACCCGTGTCGCATGTCTTGTGTATTCAAATGAGACACTGAGGCTGGGTATGCATTCAAGTAATTTATTATCCATACACACATCAAGAGCTGTAACTTGTACATATACTTCGTACTTCATATGCTTACTGATTGACGTTACTTCTAACACACACACACACACGTGCATCTCCACTCAAGCTTACATTCACTCTGACTAACTACACAAAATGGCACTGACCTCACACGTGCTCAGAAACTTATATGCATGTGCTGTCTAGCTACAGTGGTTGACTAGATTCAATATACACACCGATCTGCATCCTCCCTCTTTAATTTTGTTCGACAATGCAAAATACAAGAACAAAGGCATATTTAAGAGCTAAGCATTATTTCAACATTTCAACAAAACATAACTGAGTTCAAGTCCAAGTCGCTGTGTATTTAGGAATGGGTTTGCAAATTCTACCCAATCTAGTTACATAGAAATTCTGACTGGGTTTAGCGACGGGGATGATCTCTGGGGATTCATTCAATATGGGAACATCTGGGTTTACATCAAAGTTGTTTGAAGAGAGCACACTGTCCTTTTGAATTTGAACAGGTGATGAGTCACTCTGGAAATCAGAGTCATTGGCACAGGCAATCTGCTGTGGCACTGGTTCTGAGACAGGTAACACGTCTACGATTCCTACTGTAATCCATTCCTTCAGATTGTATGACGTAAGATCTTGGTTCCTCACAAATGTCCTTCACAATTACTACACCATCATGACTTTTGGATGTTTGCATTCTCATAGCTTCTCCTTGTAGCAATGGTTGAAGGGATTTACTGGTTTTATCATAGTACAACCTTTGTGACTGACGTTTTCTCATAAGTTGAGCCTTGACCACTCTATTGTTCTTTGCATTTAGTACTAACAATCGTTTGCTGATTGGAAGAGTTGTTCATGTTTGTCTGGACATCAGTCTTTGAGCAGGTAAACCAAGCAAGTTGTCTTGAGGAACATTTCTGAGATTGAGCAAGTTAAGGAAAACATATATACCATCTCTTTTGGATTTCTCCAACAAGTGCTTTGCACTCCAAACTGCATGTTCAGCTGCATTATTGGCTTGTGGATACTCAGGACTACTGGTAACATGAGCAAAATTCCAAGACTCAGCAAATTTCTTGAACTGAGACTAGTAAACTGTGCACCAGTCAAATATGACTGTGCGGACTACCATGGACAGAAAAATGTCTCTTCAATTTTGTAATGACTGTGCTGGACATCAAGTTAGGAAGAAGGTCAATTTTAAACCAATTTGAGTAAGAGTCTACTAACACCAAGTGATGTTGACCATTCCATTCGAAAATATCTGTAGCAACTGTTGACCATGGTAATTCAGGAATTTGGCGTAGCTGAAATGGTTCTTTCTGTTGATGCCATTTGGTGCTGTTACAAATCGAACATGCTAAAGTTTCCTTCTCTGTATCGTTGGACATTGAAGGTCAAAATACAATGCCTGTTGCCCTTTGTTTAGTTTAATAGTACCTGGGTAACCATAATACAAAATTTTGATATATTCCTGTTGTAATGCTTTAGGAATTACCACTTTTGAACCTTTCATGATGATTCCATCTTCCATCATGAGTTCATCTCTATAAGGAAAATACTGCTGAATGTCAAGTGGTAAAATGGTTTGTCGTGTTGGCCATCCTTGACTGATAACATTTTTCAGCTTCTGGAGAACTGGGACTGAAGCTGTGTGATTTCTTAATTCATCAAGCCATGATGACAAAATATTTCAGACTTCCATGACTTCAAACTCTGCTTTTTCATTTTCATGCTGCTCTGTTCTTTGTCTGGGTACATGTGACAAAGCATCAGCAAGGTACAAGTGTTTACCTTTTTTGTAAACAATATTGAAATTGCACTTTTGAGGGCGGCCACGGTGGTGCAGCAGTTAGCGTTGCTGCCTCACAGCAAGAGGTTCTCTGGTTCGATCCTCGGCTAGGGTGCCTTCTGTGCGGAGTCTGCATGTCCTCCCTGTGGTCGCGTGGGTTTCCTCTGGGTGCTCCGGTTTCCTCCCACATCCCAAAGACGTAGGTGGATTGGACACTCTAAATTGGCCCTAGGCATGAGTGTGTGCATGTGCCTTCAGTGGAAGGTTGGGCGTCGGGCTGGCAACTCGACACCGTAAAACTCCACTGCCAATCATGAGCGGACAGGTGATCCACTGTGGCGACCCCTAACCGGGAAAAGCCAGAAGAAGAAGATTGAAATTGCACTTTTGCAATTTTAACATGTGTTGCAATCAAGCTGGGGCTGTATGCATTGGCTTTTTCAAAACTGTCACTAGTGGTTGGTGATCAGTCTCTATTTAGATAGGTCTGCCATAAATATAATCATTCGAACATGTGAACACTACTGCCAAAAGTTCTTTCTCTATTTGTGCATAATGCATCTCTGTTTAAGTAAAGTTTTTGACGCATAAGCAGCTGGTATGCCTTCTTGAAGATAAACTGCACCAAGGCCATCCCTTGAAGCATCACAAGAAAGAGTTACAGGTTTATGAACATCATAATATCTCAATGTGGGTGGGCTGGCAATTTTCTTCTTCAGAACATCAAATACTCTTTGGTGTTGTTCCAACCAGGACCAGTTAACTTTTTTGCATCTCAACTCACATAATGGTGCAGAAAGCTCACTCAAGTCTGGTATGAACTGTCCTAAATAGTTGAACATACCTTGAAAACATTGTAAAGATGTGACATTCTCTTGAACTGGCATTTCAGTAATTGCTGTTTGCTTAGACGGATCTGGTTGTAAGCCAGAACTGGTAAACAAATGTCCCACATAAGTAACTTCTTTCAGTTTGAATTTACATTTCTGAAGAGTCAGTTTAATATTTACTTCATGTGCATGGTCTAGAACTTTCCTGAGATTTCTATAATGTTCATCTTCACCACTGCCCCCAACAATAATGTCATCTGCTATAATAGTACTTTTACTTAAGTCTCTTTGATAAATACATATTTCAATATCATCTGAGATTTTCTTATGAGCTACGACCATGGAGGATACCCATTCAGTCGGTTCTTCTACTGGAGTAAGGACACCTAAATTCACTATTTTGTCTAGTTCTGCTTTTACTTTACTCTGCATTGCTACTGCAATCTTCCATGCTGGTCTAACAATTGGACTTATTTCAATGGTTTAACTTCATGGAATATGTGACTGGAAGTTTACCAAGATCATCTTTGAAAATATCAGTATATTCACTAAATATACTCTGTGTAAAACTATCATTGCTATTCATACTTATATGGTGAACCTCTTTATTAAAGGAAATCAGTCCCATTCTCAGACTATCTTTGAGGCCTAGCAGTGCCTGCATGTGTCTTTTGACAAAGTAAAACTGCGAGTCATAGCTGTTTCCAGCAGAATGGCTTGAAAGAACTGCTGCGCCATCAATTTGGATCTCTTCACCACCATAAGCAACTAGTTTTGCACACTTTGCTGAATCAAGTTTCACCAGCTTTTCTTTATGAAATATTTGTGCTGATATAACATTGCATGTACATCCAGTGTCTACTTCAAGCTCTACAGGTTTCCCATTAATTTGTACAAACAAAATATTTCACTCTTTGCTGACAACTGATTGTCTATTGTATTAACTGTTTCATCTATCACAGAGACACCATCAACATACAAAGTTTGCTCACAGCTCTTGGAGTTTGCTACAGTCTCTATCTGATCTACTTGCTTCTTTGGATACTCTCTTTTAACATAAGTCTGCGACACTTTAGACTTGCAAAGCCTTTTGAAACGATTCCACTTTTTACATTTGTGACATTGCTGGCCAAAAGCTAAACACTTTTCCCATTTAGGTTCATGACTGCCTCCACAATTGCGACAGTTTACAATGAGGTTAGATGTGGCACTACCTCTCAATTTATATATTTTTTTCATCTTAACTTTCTGCTGCACACTATCAACGTTCGCACTAGCAGATACTTCAAATGTGCTTTTCTCATTCATAAGCATATTTGTATGCTTCTCTGTAATTTCATGTATTTGGCAAATCTCAGTGGCTTTGTTCAATGTTAATTCACTATCTCAAAGCAAAATCTTTCACACTGCATCATTAACACCACATAGACAATGGTCTTATATCAACTCATCTTGTAGATCACCAAATCTACATGTTTTTGCTTTATTTCTTAAGTCAGTAATATATGCTGCAATATTTTCACCAAGCTTTTGATTTCTTGTGTAAAATTTATCTTTCCATTGTACTATCCATTTGAGGGTTACACATTTCTCTAAATTTACATTTTAGGCACTCAGGGTCTTCCTGTGTTTCAGCCTGTATTGCAATATGGTGGTTCTTCCCCTCCCCTGCATACAAAGCAGGTGCATACACAAATAAACATTCTCGCTCAATGGCCTCTGAGCCAGCTAAATTCAGAAATAAATGCTCTTGTACATGCGTCTTTATCTTTCTTGTTTTGTTTGTTTTTATTGGTGAATTTGTATTTAATTGAATTATTTAAGGCATATGATTAGGGTTTTTAATTGTAGCTGGTGAAGTTGAGGACAAAAACGTATTTCAAAGGTGTAGCGTTAATGTGTGTGCTTTCTTCGCTGCATTAAAACTGTTTTATGCCCGTGACAGCCTGTTGTTTTTTTGGAGGTTCATTGAGGTGTGGATTAACTGTTTCTTGCTAAGGGAATAACACTTATTGCTGCTGCCATCATGCCCAGAACTTTCGGGACTGTCCTTGCTGGTACCTTGGTTTTGCAGAGAAGGTCCTGGATTTGAAGGCAAAGAGTTTGAATCCTGTCTGCAAGCTTGGCCACCATAGTTTTTGTATTTAATTCTATGCCTATAAATATGATATGTTGTGATGATAATAAGGCAGACTTTTCGTAGTTACTGAAATCCCTAGCTGGGCACATAGTTGTAGGATAGTGTCTTTTGCTTGGAGAAGTAGATGCTTGGTGGTAGCTGTTAGGAGCCAATTGTCCAGGTATGAAAACACTCGGAATCCCAGATGTCTCAGGTGAGCTGTAACTACTGCCATGCATTTGGTGAACACTCTGGGGGCTGTAGTGAGACCAAAGGGCAGAGCTCGAAATTGGAAATGACTGGCTCCCAGCCAAAAGCACTGATGACTACTGGATGGCCTGTCCATTTTTATGTGGTAGTACGCATCCTGGAGGTCTATTGAGCAATTCCAATTGTCTTTCCCTAAAAAGGGAAGTATTGACTGTAGTGTGACCATCCAGAACTTTGTATTTTTTACAGATTTGTTTAGTCTACTGAGATCTAGTATGGGTCTCCAGTCCCCTGTCTTTTTCAGAACTAAAAAGAACCTTGAGTAAGTTCCGGATCCTATCTGGTCTGTGGGGACTGACTGGATGACTCTTTTTTGAAGCAACTTTTGAACTTCTAATGTTGCTAGTTTCCTGTGACTGGGTGGAACATCTGGGATTTTCTTTATCTTTGGGGGTGGCATTGAAAAGGGGATTGTGTACCCTCTGGATATGATACTTCGTACCCACTTGTCATTTGCTATGTCCAGCCAGGCTTGTGGGTGCAAAGATAAGCTTCCCCCGACTGCCTCCAAAGAGGGACAGTCGGGCCTCCTTTCAGGAGCACTGATAGGGCTTACCAAAGAAGGATTCTCAGTCGTCCTGGTTCTGTGAACCCCCTCTGCCGTGTGGGCGGCGTCTTCCATTATTACCTCCTCCTCTGCCCCTGGAGGAAGGTTCACCCTATGTGTCCTGAAAAGCTCTGTGGGATTTACAGAACCACATTTTGCCACCCTTTTGACCCTTGGGATAGGGTCTAGAAGGTGTGGAAAAACAAACTCCAATGGCAGAGAGAGTCTTTCCTTCTTGTTCACTCCAGGTAAGTGTTTCAAAGACTTTAGGCCAGAACAAAGACAGGCCATCAAATAGGGTATTGACAAAGGGATGACTTGAAAGGTTCCGCAAAACTGCATAAGCGCATCCAGGAATGTCTCCTAAGGGCAATTCTGGAACCCACTGATCTGCTCACTCCATCGGCAGCATAAGAGACAAGTCTCATGGATGAGTTAACCACTGAATTAAGGAAGGCCAGCTGTGAAGATACCTTATCTGCTACCCCTGCAGCTACTGTACCCTTTAGAGTATCTCCAAGCTCTTTTAGGAGATCTCTCTGAAGTCTTGTAAAATGCATAAGGTAATTCAGGGACCTAAGAGTGAAGGCCGCTGAAGAAAACATGCACTTTCCATACCTGTCCATCGTCTGTGACTCCTTATTCAGGGGCTGGACAGCTTTGGAAGTCTCAGCTAACTCCTTCTTCATGGCCGCCGCTACCACCCTAGCATTTACAGGGACTCCTTTGGTTAAGAATGTTTTGTCATCGGGGAGGTGATAAATTTGTTAGGTCTCCGAGTGCCAGGCTCCACAGTATCTGGAGACTCCCATGCCTTTCGACAAACTAAGTCCATCAGTTCATCGAAAGACGGAGACACCCAGGTGGCTGAAGGTCGAGATCCAAAAGCCTTCTGGTACACGGACTCCTCATCAGAAGGGGAAATGGATTTCCAGCTGCCTCTCTGTCTAAGGATTTCCAGGATGTCTGCAAAAGAGACATTCTCAGAGGGTAACCTTGGGGACCCTTCTGACTCTTTGAGGTCCGTATCTGATGTGATTGACTCATCAGGGGAGTCTACATGCTTCCTCTTGCATAACTTCTTCCAAGGGACCTCTTCGGTGGGACATTCCGGAGAGGTTTCGGAAGATAGGATCTTGCCCGATGGGGAGTCCTGAGGTTTAGGATCTCTACCCTGAAGGGGGATCATGTGTGTGGAGACAGATACCGGTGCTCTCGGGGATGAAACACTTGGGTCCAACAATGATGATGATGTCCATGGGGACAGGGCTCTCCTCATAGCTTCAAAAGTCCCCTTCCCATGGCCCATGGAAATACCCAGTTCCAAAGAATCGGAGGACCCTCCCCCCCGGAGCCACAGAAGTTGGCTCCAAAGCAGAGGTAGTTGCCGAGCTCACCTGAGCCGAGGCAGTGAGGGGCAAGTTCAGAGCCGAAAAGGTCTCGGCTCGGCTTTCCCCCCTGGACCCAACAGGCGAGTGTTGGCTCCTAAATACCTCGGCCGACACCGAGGTAGTCAGAGTGATAGGAACCGAAGAGGCTGTAGTAGGTCTCGGTTCCATCGGCAACCCCAAAGTCTGCTCCAAACGTTCTGGCTCCGAAACTCGAGCTGGAGTCAGAGGAGGAATGGAAGGTAAAGGGACAGCTATCGTCAATTCCGAGCTTCCCTGAGTCAGCTCCGACAGCAATTTGTCTACCACCGGTGTCTTAAGCAGTCTCTGTACCATACGATCCATGTCGAAATCCAATAAGCTCCTGGAGGATCTGGACAAAGGAATAATGCCACAGATTGTAATAGTGGAAACCTAAGAGTCGGGGAGACCGGCTCCGGACAGGTAAAGCCATTGGTTCTGATGCACATGGAACTGAGGCAGTAGGTCTGACTTTTTCGGGTTTTTTCTAAGGTGTCGGAGACATCCTGGGTTGCTTAGTGGATGGCTCCGACGATCTAGTTGAAGTAGAAGGAGATGGTCTTTTTCAAGTTTTTTTCTTGTGGAAAACTCTGAGTTTTGTCCAAGACCTTGTCAAAGGTGGCTTTAAGTAACCCTTTTAAAATGAGTTTGTTTTTTACGCTCATGTAACACCCTGGAACTAAACAAATGGAAAATGGAGCAGGTTTCTTGTAGATGGATGGCCCCTAGACAGTAAACACGTATGTCCATCTGTGATGGACATTTTCTGTGAACATTTTGGACATTTTTTGAAACCAGATGGTTTCACTTCTTTGTGTTGCTTTGACATAACTCACAACTCTAGTCAACACACACACTCACAAAAGGTTGCATCCTCTAATTTAAATGGGATTTTAGAAAGAGAACAAGAGCTTTCTAACTTAAACAAGCTTTTAATCAAAGGCAAAGAAACAATAACTCTCAGCACACTAACTAAGATATATAATAAGAATTCCTAAAACAAAATATTAAACTTTTTTAGGAATATATAGATATATAAAGCACAATGCACATGAAGTTATAGGGGGATAGGGATTGTAAAGGCTTAAAATGACGGCCTGAAAAAAGCACACACTGTGAAAAATAGCAGTTTAACAACTTGAGACAAATACTGGAAATAAACTTCTTTCCAGTAATGAAAACTTCTATCTACAGAGGCCTGAAATAATATGCCTCAAAAAAAAAACCCTCACACACACAAAACTAAAATAACACTAATCTAAGTTTCTAAATTAATGTTTTAAATAGCAATATATCTATAAGTAAGTAATAAATTAATTACTGCTAGTTTTCTAAGAAAATAATTGAAAATAAAGAAATTTTGTAATCAGCCAGAGCTAGTCTTGACCTGATCTGTTTCAGCGGCAAACAAGATCTGAGGTAGGCACTATTGCATCATGGGATAGGGATGGAGCCACAATCTAGTTTGAGACCTCAAGCTTTAGTAGGTGGCCGAGTTGGAACCAAGGATCGGTTCCGAAACCATCAGTATAGAATGAAGATGAGATAGGACAATTTCACATGTAGTATTTTCTTGGTCACTGCAAGACTGGAAGTGGAACTGCTACAGCTGCTTTCACAGAATTTTAATGAGCAGGTTGAGTCTTGTTTACACTGAAATATTATGCTCAGCTGTAAAAGCTGGAGTTATGAACATTCTGCATCCGTTATTTTCAATGCTTTGTAATACTTGAAGTCCATTTGAAACAGTAGCTGAACAGACAGGAATACTATATGCTGTGGGGTTTTAATTTTCTATATGTTTCAGGGCAGGGAAGTGGAAATGCAGAAAATATGAAAGAATTTATGTTAACACGAACAAGAGCTGTGTGGCACTATTAAAGAAAAAATATTTGTGGAGAATGACTCCAGGTGATGTGGATAAACCCAGTGTAACCAGCTGAACAAACTTGTTTGGGGAGCTGTTGCAAGAAAAGAGAGAGAGAAAGATGACCAGGTTTAGAAACAAAGCGAATATGAAGATGTACTCATATGTTCCTCGTGTTTCACTGTTGCAGTCATCACTGTTGGGTTCTTCCTACTGGCAGGCAGCCCTCGATCAGCCAGAGTCCCAAAGTCTGGGTCTGACGTCGGCTGAGGTCGCTCCTTCCCTGACATCAGAGCGACAGGGGTATAAAGGCCTCAGCTGACGCCATTTTCCTCAGTCTTTCTTGCCGCGCGGTGCCCGAAGCAAAGCAGTTAGCAAGTGCCGGTCGGCCAACTCCTTTTCACTTTTGGTGATTTATCTGAGGAACTTCTTCTTCTTAAAGCTAAGTACCCCATTGGGGAAACTTTCTTCTTGCTCCAGTCCAATGTCAGAAAAAGTTAATAATTGTATTTCTTGTGGGAAGCAAATACCTCATAAGGATTTTCATTCATACTGTATCCCTTGCCTAGGTCCTGACCACGACGTAGCTAGTTGTAGGTTTTGTGCTAGATTTAACCAACGCACTATTAAGCGCAGGTACGATTTTGCCTTCCATTATTTTGGAAGAAGATTTAACTACAACATATCGTCGGATTCTTATCTGGCAGGAGCATATAAATGGCGCAAAGATAAAGACAGGCCTCCGAGGTCCAAAACGGACGACATTTCTCTACCAGAGCCAGTTGCCGGATCGTCGGTCGTCAGTGAGGTGCTTTCGCAGCCCCTGTCGTCTGCCACTTTTGAACCGCTTGCCTATACCGACTCCCACGAGGAGCCGATGAGGCCTCCAGAATTTCAAGGGACCAGACCTTCGGATAATGCCCCCTCAGATGGGTCCGGAGCCGCTGTGTAGGCACCGGCTTCTGAGGGGGTTTTCAGGCCTACACAGCTTCATGTAAAGATGGATTCAGTTTTAAAGACAAAGACTAAGGCTCCAGCAAAGACAAAGAAACAAGCACAGGCCACTTCAGTTCAGGGCCCTAGACCTCAGGGACAGATGCTTAAAATGGCCGAAAACCTGTTGACTATGATAAGGGGTTCCCATCCCCCTCCTGACAAAAGGCCTAGGCAAGAGCCAGATTATGATTCATCAGATTAAGTTTCAATTTCTTCTGCTTCTTCCTCTCAGCAGGATTATTCCTTCCCTCCTTATGTGGATTCTGATGCTGAAGAATCCCTTCCTTCAGCTTCTCCTCCTGAAGATTATTCTTTTGGGGAAACCTTGCATGACATGAGAGAGCATTTCCACTGGGACGGACAGGAATACTCTGAATCCAAGAGAAGGCTTAGAGATTTTCTTCTTCTCCCCCAGCATAGGCCCCTGGCTATCCCCCCTGTCATGGACATTGTGGATGATGTTTTTACAGAATCTACCCTCTCTCCTGATTTTTTTCCTCCTGCTCCTGTCAAACCTGATAGGTATTATAGGGTTCCAGATTCTCACAAATTCCTTTTTAAAAATCCTTCAGCTGATCCAGAAACTATTTCTCAGGGCCCTAAGGGTGTTAAAGCGGCCTCTGCTAAGAACCCTATTCCCACTGACAGAGAGTCCAGAGCCTTGGAAAGATAGGGCAAAAAAGTTTATACTTCTGCTACATTGTCTATTAGAGCTTTGAATTGTCAATTTCATATGTTGAAATCGCAGCAATACCTTTTGTCTGTGTTGAAACAAAAGATGGCAGCTGTTTCTGGTTGTGCAGAAAATAAGGAGTTACAGGATTTATTGCACGCTATTGAGCAGGTGGGTAAACATACCCTGCACTGTGGTTTTGATTATTTGGAGGCTTCTTGCAGGGCTGCAGCAACTGGCACAGTTATTAGAAGGCATGCTTGGTTAAGGGAGCAAAGTTTGCCAGATCAGGTTAAGGCCAAACTGTCGGATGCCCCTCTACAGCACAATGTTTTGTTTGGGGCCAAAGCCGAGGAGGTATTAAAGAAAATGGAAGATAAGGCCAAATCTATGCAGACGGTTAAAGATTTTCTACAGGTGCAACCACCTAGATTTAGCAGGAACTGGCCAGCTAAGCCTTGGCCCTTTCCGACCTCGGACAGATCCCAGAGAGGCAGATACAGGCGTGCCAGAGGAAGAGGACAGGCCCAGACCTCTTTCAGACCCAGGCAGTGGAGTGCTCCTTCTCCCAAGGGTGGAGAAGATAGGTCACAACCTTACAAGAAACAGTCTTTATGACTCTCCCTTATTAGCTCCAGGGGCTCCGCTCCTGGAAGCGCCTTCGGGAGGAAACTTTCTCTTTTTTATCACAACTGGAGCTGCATAACCCAAGACAAATGGGTTCTGGACATAGTTTTAAGAGGTTACAAGTTTCATTTCCATATCTTGCCAAAACCGAACGGATGGCCAGACCTGCCAAAGCATCAATGAGCAGAGGCTCAGAAGCAAGTTCAGTCCCTCATGGCTATGAGGGCCATAGTACTGGTACCAAACGCAGAAATAGGGCAAGGTTTTTATTCAAGACTTTTCTTGGTTCCCAGGAAGGAAAACTCATGGAGACCAATCCTGGACCTTTCCGTACTAAACACCTTTCTGGATATACCAAAATTCAAAATGCTCACTCTGCAGGAGCTGCTGCCTATGCTGAGCAAGAACGCTTGGATGGTGACTTTGGACTTGCAAAAAGCTTGCCTGCATATTCCTATTCCTATAAGACAGGAATGCAGAAGGTATCTCAGATTCAAAGCAGGCTCGAAGCATTTCCAGTTCTCTGCGCTGCCCTTTGGCTTATCTACTGTGCCCAGGGTCTTTACCAAGTGCCTGGCACCAGTAATGGCATTCTGCAGACAGAAGGGAATTCAAATATACCCTTATCTGGATGATTGTCTCATTCAAGCGGACAACAAGGAGACTTTACTTCAGCATCTGGTTTTTGTGCAGCATCTACTCAGGTGTCTAGGGTTTACAGTGAATCTAAAGAAATCAAACCTGGTACCCACTCAACAGATTATTTTCCTGGGCGCTCTTTTGAGCACTACAACCCAGATGGCTTACTTGACACCAGACAAAAAAGTACAACTGGCTTCCTCTTTCAAAAACCTGGCTTCAAAGAGTCAGCTAACTGCAAGAAAAATTCTGCAGGCCTTGGGTTACATGGCATCCTGCATTCCGCTAATACCATATGCAAGACTGCATATGAGGAAAATACAGTGGTACCTCAAGAGTGTATGGTCTCAGTATTGCCACAGTTTGGAAACAGTGATCACAATTTTGCCTTGCCTCCAGCGGGAATTTCTTTGGTGGGCTGAGGCCTGTCTCCAGAACAAGGGAAAGCCTTTCTGTCCCACTCCAGCCAATCAAGTGATAACGACGGATGCTTCGGACTATGCATGGGGAGCCCACATGCAAGGGAAATGTCTTCAGGGTGCCTGGGCAGAGGACCAAATGCACCTGCACATAAATTTGAAGGAAATGCTAGCTGTACAGAATGCTCTGACAGCTTTCAAGGATCTTATTCTACCGAGGCAATTACTAATAAAGACAGACAACACTACAGTGATGTGGTACATAAACAAGCAGGGAGGCTCCAACTCTTACCCCCTGTGCAGACTGGCCATGACTCTGTGGAACACAGCACTGGCCTACAAGGTAAATTTACAAGCTCAATTTCTGCCAGGAAAGGACAACTCTCTGGCAGACAGTCTAAGCAGAAACCTCTCAGATCCACACGAATGGATGTTGGATGTTCAGATATTCAGGATGATAACAGAGGCATGGGAGTGCCCAGACATAGATCTCTTTGCATCCCCCCAAAACCAACAGCTGCAAACATTCTGCACGAGGACCTACCACGAACGGGCATGGAAAGTGGATGCCCTCTCATTCAGTTGGAAAAACCTCTCAGTGTATGTTTTTCCTCCATTGCCTCTTCTACCAAGGGTACTTCTGAAGATCAAACAGGACAAACCAAAAATGATTCTACTGGCTCCCAAATGGCCTCGATAATTCTGGTACTCAACTCTGATGAACTTGGTTCAGGGTCTGCCCTGGATTCTACCACAAATTCCATATCTACTGTCTCAACAAGACGGCCGGATCCTGCACAGCCGTCAAAACTCTGAATCTAGCGGCCTGGCAGATCCAGGGGCTATAAGCAAGTCTACCCTTACCAAACAGGTAATGGATGTAATTCTTGAAGCTAGAAGGCCCAGCACCAGGAAATCTTATGCAGGAAAATGGAAAAGATTTTGCATCTGTAATCAGGCCCAGGGTGTTGATACTACAGTTCCAAACATTCCTCTGATTTTACAATACCTAACAGAGATGTTGCATAAGGGCCTATCTTTTTCATCTGTCAAAATACATGCCTCTGCTATTTCTGCACACTACAATACGAATCCTCCAATTGTTTCTCATCCGTTACTTTAACAATATCTTAGGGGGGCAAAGAATATAAGGCCCCCTAGAAGAGCTCCAGTTCTCGCTTGGGATCTCAACTATGTTTTGGAAAAGCTAACTCTGCCTCCTTTTGAACCTGCAGCTACCACAGATTTAAAGTTTTTATCATGAAAAACTGCTCTTCTTTTAGCAATAACCTCTGCCAGAAGAGTTTCTGAATTGCAAGCACTCATGGCTGTGGAACCCTTCATTGTTTTTCATCAGGACAGGGTTTCCCTGAGGACTAACCACACTTTTATGCCTAAGGTGGTTTCTAAAGTAGCCTTGAATCAGACTATTCATTTACCTACTTTCTATCCTAATCCTCAAAATGAAGGAGAGAAACCTTTACATTCTTTGGACATGCACTGGCAGCTTCGCTTTTACCTGGACAGGACCAAGATTTTTAGGAAAACTGGCCAATTGTTTGTAGCCTATGCTGCTACATCACAGGGAAAAGCAATCACTAAACAAACTATTTCTAAGTGGATTGCCCACTGCATCAGGTTCTGTTACTCTCATCATGGCAAACCAGTTCCTATTAGCATTAGGACACATTCTACCAGAGCTGCTGCTACTTCGGCAGCCTTCCTCAGTGGAGTTCCTACCAAGGAAATCTTAGAAGCTGCTACTTGGAGTTCTGTGCATACCTTTTCTAAGCACTACAACCTCCCTCTCTACTCTAAATCTAGGGCAGGCTTTGCCTCTGCAGTCCTGCAGGGCCTTGTTGCCACCCCTTCTGTACCATCTCCAGCCACCCTTTCTTAGCTTTGGGATTCAACCCAACAGTGATGACTGCAACAGTGAAACACGATGAACATAGTACAGTTGTGTACTCTTACCATAAATGTAGATGTTTGAGTGTGTTCACTGTTGCAGTCTGGGTTACCCTCCCTCTTTTCCCCTCTTTTGCTGTTTTTATGAGTACTGTCTGTGTTTCCTTAGCATTACTCTTCCTCTGAGGTATATTTGCTGGTAATTTTTGGTTATGTTCTAGTTTGATGCATGCTTATTCTTCTGACTAAGCTACTGACCTTTTGTTTTTGGGGCACCTGACATCTGGGGCAAGAAAAACAGAGGAAAATGGCGTCGGCTGAGGCCTTTATACCCCTGGTGCTCTGACGTCAGGGAAGGAGCGACCTCAGCCGACGTCGGACCCAGACTTTGGGACTCTGGCCGATCGAGGGCTGCCTGCCAGCAGGAAGAACCCAACAGTGATGATTGCAACAGTGAACACACTCGAACATCTACATTTATGGTAAGAGTACACAACTGTACTATTCTAAGCCATCATTTTAAAAGGAAATTAATTACGGTACAGGAAAAATGTTGCAGTTATGGAAGGTTCCAGAAAAAGACAGAGCACTGAATTTTTTCAATCCAATTCAATTTTTTTATTTAGAGCCAAGTTTGTTACCAGGTGAGTGGACTGGCCCAATGGCTATTTTTGATTGTCTTCATTTTTTAAAGACACTAAAGTTTAACACACTAAAGTTAAAAGGATCTAAGGAGTGTTGGAAACTATTTAGAAGTTAACTGTCTGAAGGAGGTGATATAAAAGGGGTAGTTTCTTAAGTATATCCTAAATAATTGGAAGTAGCCAGTAGCTGTTACAGATATTATGAGTGTGGTGCAGTATGAAGGATTTAGACATGCAGGTTTGGCAGGTAGTGTATGAGATAGTACATAATATGGACTATTGTGCAAAGGTAATTAAGGGAAATGAATATAAGTAGAAGACATAGCAAGGTAAGTGTGTGTCAAAGTTGCATGAAGAGCATGAGAAAACATTATTAGTAGTGTTGCATAATGACGTAGCTGGGCTGAAAGAATAATTATATGTTAGGAAACTGAATACAGTTTGCTTTTTCTCTTTTATGTATGATCCTTGTGTGTAGTTCTATATTATTATTAATTTATAATATGTGGCAATGTGTTTAACCCAATGTATCTGTTCTAATGCAGTAAACTTTCAGTTAACCGGCACCCATGGGGATTGGTAGATGGCGGATAACTGTAGTTTCTGGTTGCTTGAGAGTTACTATTAAAAATAGGCCTGACTAATACTGTACCCTATACTATTTGTTTGGTTTGACTGGTTCTTAGGTTGGGGAGAGAGGGAATGTATTCCTATCTTCCTTTTTAAAACTCTAAAAATGTAAGGTATGTTTTTGCCGTGGGGGGGGCATAAAGTGCCAACACATGAAAATTGTACTGTATTTCTTCAATTTTTTTTTTTTTTGGTTGCTTAAGTTCCGGTTAACTGACAGTTTACTGTAAATAATCTTGCTCCTTGTGGAAAAAGGGGGACCACGGAGCACTCCATGGGGATGAGGAAGCTGCATCACTACAAAGGAAGTAGAGAAAGGGCATGAAAAGGGAGTAAAAAGGAGACTGAAGCCAAAGTAAAGTTTAAAGTTGGTGGTTTACTTGTCTGATTCTCATGCTGGACTCTCAGCTTTACAGTATTGAATAAACATGGATTGAATCAAGATTGAGGTAACACAAGAACAATAAAAAGTGAATACAGCATGGTAAAGTTTTTCTCAGCAGGAAACAACAGTTAAATTGCAAAATGCTGCAAAAGTGAAAATGTAGATGGACTGTAGCATGGGAAAGGAAACAGAAGGAAGAGCAAACAAATGTGCTGAATGAACCAGGAAGCAGAGTAGAAGGAGAAACAAACAGGATGTTTGCAGAGAAGTGCTTTTTGAGAAGCTTGAGTTGTCATAAGACATGATGTGCCACCAGGAGCGGCCTTAGGTCAACTAGTGCCCTAGGCAAAAGGGCTCCATGGTGCCCCCCACCACATTACCTGGTGTCCCCATCCTGGTCTACCTACACCAAATAAATACTGGAAAAGCGCCCCTACCAGAGCGACGCCCTAGGCGGCCGCCTAGTTGGCCTATGCCTAAGGCCGGCTATGTGTGCCACTACACTTAAGATGGATATATGCTGTTCCACTTAACTTGTTTTATATGAAAAAATATATTTATTATATCCAGCTTTTAAAAACTGTACTGTAGTATAGAAATTCATTCTAATCACATAAACAACACAAATAATGATTTATAACTAATTGCATTTATTTTTTGCCACGTCTTTACAAAGCAATGATCGTGGGAGTTACACTCCACAAAAAAAAATAGAATTAATAAGAATACAATTAAATATTATGCAGTTATGCAAAGTACCATAAAGTAAAAAGATCAGTTGTAGTAGAGCTAAAAATGCATTTAGCATAATATTTGCTATACAACCAGAAATCTATTGTAAAAATATGAAATATTTCTTACAGACTTTGATTTAGAAATGAAAAAGGTGACAGAATAAATAACATTTTAACTGAGAACTATATTTGAACTGCTGTCTATATTTCAGAAATACAAAATGATTTTTGAATATGGACTGGAGGGCAAAAAGTGGAAGTCAAATGCATAAATCACAAAGCTATTTTATCTACTTACATAGTGTAACATGTTTGGATTATGGAATAAAGGAATTACAATCAAGTCAGGACAGCAAAGGTAGACATGTGACAAGAAAGCCACGGAATCATGGGGAAATGTAACCCATGACAGGTCACCATTATGGGGATGTCAATAGCAAAAGGAGATAGAAGAGAAATACTAACGAAAGGACAAGGAAGAAAAGACCTTTAAAGAAGCATTTAAAGGAAAAGGAGTGGAAAGGTCAAAGACTGATTAATGATGAATAACATATTGTAGGTAACACAAGAATTACTAGAGGAAAAGGCAGAAGAAGATTGGTGGGAAGTGATGTATCGTGACAATGTCGAGAAGATACTGGAAAGAAGAATTAGGGGGGTTATTTTATTTTTATTTGGTTAATTGGGGAAGTACACTGATTAATACTGACCGTTTTCAGGCACAGCCTGGGTGAATTACTTCACAAAAGATATAAGAAAATGCAATATAAATGAAGAAAGAAATGAACGGATAAATAATAGTAAATTACACGGTGAAATATAGATATCTTACAAAAGTATGCCATAGTATAATAAAGGAACACAATAACTGCCAAAATAAAGTGTTTGGCTTTACTGGTGAAAATCTGCAGTGAGAAGAAAGACAGAAAATAGACGTAAATGAAGAATGCTGAGATGGTGGTGTTAGAGTTGAAGACCTGGAAAGGGGTGTAGCCATCATTAAAGCTGAGAGGCAAGATTCTCAGATCAGAAGACAGAAGGTGAATCATTGGAAATAAGCTAGAGTATATAAAAGTTGTAAGTAGGCTTCTAGGAGATGTTTCTGTTATTGGGGCTGCTGCATTGTGTGTTTTTTTTTTTTTTGAAAAGGTAGAATTTCAGCTGATTAAAAAGAAGGATAAGGAGGTGATGTCTTTTATCTGAGAGGGGAGAGACAGTCAAAGCGTTGGGACTAAGAAGGAGAAAGAATGTTTAGTTTTGCTCAGTGTTAGTGGCGGGAGTAAGGAGGTTGGGTGTTGACTGTAAGTAACTCCTGAGGATGTGAGGGCAGGATTTTTCTATTCATTTGCTGTGTACCGGGTGAAGCAATTATATTCTTTTGAGGAGGAGTTAGAGATGAATCTGCAGATTGTTTGCAATGGCTTGAAAAGTCTTGGTGTTCTTTTTGGAGGCTGAAAATTATTGGTAGGCCATATTCTAGCTAACAGAGTAGGATCCCCTTCTCTACAGCTACCCTGGCTTAGAAAAGGAGGGATTTTGTTGGCACAGTAAAGAAGGGAGTAGTCTTCGATCCTGTTTTTTTTTGTTTTGTTTTAGTGTGTAATTGGAAGTTTAGGATTTGATCCAACCAGATCACAAGACACTTGAAGGAAGTGGTTGGTTCAAACTGGCACTTGTTCATCATTGGAGGTGTAGGCCAGTTTTTCAAGGGTCCCAAACAGCAGGCGGGGTTAATGATTAGTTTGTTGTTTATAAGCCAAATGTGTAGACTGTAAATTGGATTGCAGTTGGGATTGTATGTGTTTCAGGTTCCTGGTGGATCTGTAGATGACGATGTCATCAGCATATAATATTATAGGGATGTGAGGCAGGTCATTGGGGAGCTTTTCAATGAAGACAGAAAAAAGGGAGAGGAACAAGAATAGAGCCTTGGGAAACATCTGTGTGGAGGGTGGTTTTATCTGACAGTGGTGTCCCAATTTTTATTCTGAAGTACCTGTTAGAGGGAATGTCCTTAAACCAAAGGATGGTGTCAGAGCTCATTCCAGTTTCTTTTAGTTTATCCAGGAGAAAAGAGGGTTCCACACGGTCAAACACTTTGGTGAGATCAATTAAAAAGGTGCCTGTGAGTTTACCTTTGTCATTACTAAGAAGTATGTTGTCTGTTGGGGACCAGAGGGCTGTCATTCTGTTTTGACCTTGCCAGAAGACCTGTTGCTTAATGGAGATGAGGTAACATTGTTTGATGTACTCAGATAGATAACTGAATAAAAATGATTTTGTTGAGTAACTTACCTAGGGCTTGAATAATGGAGATTGCCTAGTAGTGGGAAGTGTCTGTGGGGTCCTTGCTTACAGAGAGGTTTTATTAGTGCTGTTTTTGTTTAGTCAGAGATCATAGATATATGTGTGAGTGGGAGAAATTCCCTTTAGTGATGAATAAATCAATGGAAAAAGTTGTTAGAGCCAGAAGGGGTTTCAGTATGGTGGTGCTCTACAAGTGATGTTATTTCTTCTGCTTTTATATATTTAAACTGGATTGGGGTTATGAATGGTGGAGGTGTGGAAAGGTGGGTAATTTGTTGGAGGTTAGAGGTATTTATACTGGGCAGGTTGCTGAATTCTTCGTGCAAGTCAACAGGACTGAATTGCTTTTGCTCAAATTGTATGAAATTAGCAGAGTTGTTTTGTTGTGGAGTTTAATGTCGGTTAAGAGTTGACTTCTTTCAAGAAGTGGTTGGGCTTCTGAAGGAGTATGGTTTTGCTTGTTTTTCAGAACAAGGGATTTGTGCCTCAGAATGGATTTTTGGACAAGTTGTGCAGGGAAGTGAAGTGAGTGATGCTTTCAGCAGAAGGGATTTGCTTGTAGTTTTTCCAAGCATCGTACTTCAGTTGAAGGAGTTAGTTGAATTCATTTGGATGCCAGTCATTTTTGATTGGTTTTATCACTCTTTTGATGGGAATGGAGAATTTGGTTTGAATGAGGAGGATGGTTTCTCTGAGGCAGTTAGTGGCCTGTGTTGAAGTTGGGTGTCCAGTCCCATGTGGAAAGATAAGATTTTAGTTTATTGATGCTCTGATAGGATTGTGGCTTAAGGTGATTTAGGATGGGGGTGGTTTAATGATTATATTAGATACGGTGAAGATAATTGGAGAGTGGTCACTAAATGGGGGTAATATTAATGTGGATGTTTACAAATAGTAAATATATAAATTAAATTAAAGCCACATTAAGGGGGAAAAAGCTATGAAAGTATGAACAAAGTACTATTATTATTAACATAAGCAGCACATGAAGTTGGTAGAAAACGAGTGCTACATATTAAGCGAACGAAATAAGGTTAAAACTGGACTTTTATTTGTTTATGATTGTATACTGTGTAATATATAGGCCAAGCTACAAATGGACAAGATTTGGGGTTACTATGTATGGTAGATGGTATGAGATCAAGAATTATCTAAATACTTTTGTGTATCATGGGATAACTATAATATGGAATTCTACAACCCTTCTAAATACAGCACAAACAAAAAAATCAGCAAGGATCCCAGTCACCACAGTACTGCAAAGAGATCAGCAAGCCAACACTGATAAAAGAAGAATAAGTTTACTTCTTTGTGAAGATAAAAGAAAGCTTAAAACTAAAAAAGTAATCAAAAATTCAAGTTCGCCATCGAACCAGTTTGATTTGTCAGAGATTTCTTAGTGCTGAACAGCATGTTTGATCATCACTGATAATCTTCCACATGACATAAACTAGTCTGAAGTTAAACTTGCAGCATTGTGGATTACTTACTGGAAACTATAAGCTTTATGTGGCTTAGTGAAGACAAACTTATTTTCTCCTACGTGCTGGTATGTTTTTTCTGTATGATAAAAATCAGCAAGAGTCATCATACTGTATGCAAAAAGCTGTGTGTTTTTTATTTTTTTTGGGGGGGGTGTACTGACAATTAATACACATGAATCACTTCAAGTAATAGAGACAGCAAGGTTAATTAACAGAATAAAATATGGAAAAGACATGAAAACTGCATAAGACCCAGTGGAATAAATATTACATAGGCATATGACAAAGTACAACAGAAGCCAGCATATATGAAAGGGCTTCTTAAAACTACAGTTTTAAGAAACAATTGAATAAATGCCGTGTGACAGTTCATGTGAAGACAAGTAATCTGGACAGTGATACTATTTAAGAGGCACAGCAACGAACAGTTCAAATATGGAGCACTTTACATTAAGCAGCCTCCTATAAAGTGCTGCTAGAGTCACGTGGAAGTAGCCCAGGAAGGACAGAATTCATTGAGTGTCTGGGCAATGGTGCTATTAACTGCATTACAAAATAATAAACATATGTGGAAGTACATGGAAGAACAGAATACCAGAATTCATTGAGTGGCTGAACACTAGTGCTAAACAGAATTACAGAACAGTAAATGTTCTGGAAGTATATGGAAGGACAGAATTCAATGACTGCCTGGAAAGTGGTGATATAACAATGTTACAGAACAGTAAATGTGTATGGAAGGATCAAAATCTGCTGACAAGGCCATTCTAAAAGATGAGTTAGGTAAATATGACAAAGGACCTCTTTTAAAATGAAATGAGTTGAAAGAACTATCTTCATTACTCAAGAGTGTAATGATCACAAGGGGTATAAATGGAGAAACAAGACAGAAAGTGGGGAGGGAAAGTGTTATTCTGCAATGCCAGAAGTCTATGATAAACATATCTTACTTACATGTTGTGATGTAGGGATATAGAGATGTGCAGACTCAGAAGCAAGGTCAAGCACTGCTATGGAGTGTGATAGAGCATTTGGATTCAGGACGTAATAAAAACACAGGAAAAACAAAGTTGAAAAGGAAGAGTAGCACTGGATACGTTCGGTAAAATAAGTGGTACTATGGAGAAGACATGAGGAAGGAAAAAGAAAATAAGAATGATATGCTGACCATCTTGTTGCAGTCCCTGCTGGGCAGTAATGGTACACAGACCATCAGATTTTAGAAAGAATGATACTAGCAGAATCAAAAGTAGCATTAACACATGGGAACAAAAATGAAGAACCACACTCGCAGGAAATGTAATGTACCCGCAATGAGCTGGTATGTGTCCTCATCTAGGGTTATGAAAAAGTGTGAAATAGTGTAAGATGGGCTTAAGCAAATAGTGAGAAACTCAGCTTCTCTACTGTTGGTTGAGTATAATCTGCATGAGGTTTCCTCTCATAGAATACAAGTCCCCTCTATCCGGCTCATAGATCTTTCTTTTGCTAGTTTGTTTTTTATCTGTGTGCCAACTGTGATTCAGAGTTTTTAGACTATTCATTTTTCTCTAGAGTTGTACAACTACAGAACTAGTATAGCTAAGTAACATAATGTGGAGCTCATTCCCCCCCCCACACACACACACAAAATACACTTCTTTTATTTTGTTCACCTGGTTGACGTTTTGACAGATTTATTTTGTCTGGTTGAAGCTTTGACCTGTTTACATTCACATACTCAGTGGAACTGACAGTCCCACCTAGGCACAGAAATATTGACTCATTCCTAATTTATACAGGTGGGGGCTAAAGCAGAAGATGAAATGAGAGTGAATAGCCAAGTGTGTGATCATGTTACATCTGTGATTCACTATCCCTGGTTTAATGCTGGGATAAATTACAAGCATGAAAATCTGGAATTAAAAGAGGATAGCATTCAATCTATTGGGGAAATGGACTAATAAATATATGGAAACCTGATAGCAACTAAGAACACTAAAAATAACTGAATTAAAGAAGGAAAATAAGGGAATGTATTCCAGTTTCATAGGTTCATAGGTAGGTACTAGGTTATCGGCCCAAGGGCCTATGCAAGCCTAGACAACAAGGTTCCCTGACTTACGCCATCCAAGAAAGTTATTTTCCTGTGCCACTGACGAGCAGAGACACAGAAGTGATCCCCGAGGTGTATTTCCTATTTCCCATCCACTCATCAAGATTTTTCTTGAAGAGTGCTAATGAAGAACTTTGCTTGACATAGATGGGTAGCCTGTTCCAGAGTATGGGAAGTCTCTGGGATAGGAATCTATCCCTCCAGCATGTCCTGTTTATTGTGGTGACAAGGTTTAGGTCCCTAGAGCATGTAGCTCGGACGGATTGGGATTTCTTTAGGTGTAGCATGTCCAACAGCTCTGGGTTTGACATAGCTTTATATGTTAGGCAGAGATCACCTCTGAGTAGGCGATATGCTATGGAGTAAGGCTGGAGTTTTTTAGGTGGTCAGTGTAGGGCATTTGTTTGAGTCCAGTAATCCTCTTTGTGAGGTACTTCTGTGGCCTTTCCAGCTGCTGCAGATGTCTTGTGAGGTACATTCCAAAAGGGGTGTTGTACTCTATAATGGGTCTAATGAGTGATGAGTAGAGGGTAATGATGACCTCTTTTTCCCTGGACGAGAACCCTTTTATGATGAGGTGTGCCACGTAGAAGGACTTCCTGACTACTGTGGCGATGTGACTATCAAAGGAGAGACTACTGTCCACCTGGGTCCCAAGATCTCTTATCACGCATTCGGTGTTAAGTAGATTGCTGCCTATGTGGTAGTTCATGGGTACAGAGTTTTTACCAAAGGGGATGACACTGCACTCTTTGGCATTGAGCTTAAGGCCATGGCTCTGACACCAGGCATCTGTCTCAGAGAGGCCCTTCTGTAGGATGTTCACATCATTTGGGGACTTGACTATGGCTCCTAGTTTGCAGTCATCTGCGAACTTCATTAGCCAGAGGCCTTCTGTGTTAGCCTGTACTTCAGAGAAGTAGATACCAAACAGGAGCGGTCCCAGGACGGAACCCTGTGGTACTCCACTTGTCACTGGTTTGAGGTCAGATTTGGAGTCTGCAACTTTTACAGTGTGGGTTCTGTCAATGAGCCAGTTGGCAACCCATCTTGTGACATAGGGATTTATGCCTAGTTTTTTGAGTTTAGCTATAATTCCAGAATGGAGGATGGTGTTGAAAGCCTTGGCGAGGTCAAGATAGGCTGTGTGAACCACTTTACCCTCATTTACGGCTTTGGTGACTGCCTCAAAGAAGTTGATCAGGTTCAGGAGGCATGATCTGCCTTTCACAAACCCGAACTGGGTGGGATCCAGAGTTTGGAGGTTACCAATGTCTTTGTTTATGAGTTCCATGATGATACGTTCCATGGCTTTGCAGACCAGACTCGTCAGGCTAATAGGTCTATAGTTCCCGGGATCAGTGGTGGCTCCCCTTTTGTGGAGTGGGATAACTGTTGCTGTGCGCCAATCAGTGGGCACAAAGCCTGATGCAAGGCTATTATTGAACATGGTGCTTAAGTGGGGAGCCAGTTCATTCTGAAGTTCATGTAAAAGGCAGCCTGGGATGTTGTCCGGTCCCATGGATGCTGTGTTTTTGGCTTTAGAGAGTGTAGCTTTAACCTGCGTAGTTGTGATTACAGGGACTCTGCATTCTTCCTGTATAGATATGGGCCCTTTAGGGGGGTGAGGGGAGGGGGTAAAGTTAGCACTGAACCTATCTGCCAGGATGTTGGCAATATCAGTTGGTTCTGTAATTTTCATGCCTTTGTGCTGTAACTCAGAGCAGATCTGGGTGTTGCCATTGAGATTCTTGACATAGCTATAGAATGCTTTGTGGTTGTCCTTGGAATTAGTGGCAATTTTATTTTCGTAGCTAGCTTTGGAGGATCTTATATGGGATCTCAGCTTCTTACTGAGGCTGACCAGGGAGCTCCTCCACTCATGGGATTTTACTCTCTTTTGCAGCAGTTTCTTCCTTCTGTTGTACAGTTTGTTTATGGCAGGGGACCACCAGATTGGCTTCCTTTCTTTGGAGGATAGTGTCTTGGTTCTGTTTGGGATAGCACGATCCATGCACTCATGTAGGTGCTTATAGAGCGCATTTGTGTAGGATTCGGCAGTTGTAACTGTATTGTCCATCTGCATGGGTGTCATGAAGTTCACTACTTCTGTCTTAAGAAGCATGAAGTTGGCTTTGGAGAAATTTCTTACTGTGGTTTCCTTAACGGGGGGTGGGGGTGGGATGTGGATATCAAGGGTGATTAGCTTATGGTTGGATCAGACCAACGAGGAGTTGACTTCAGGTGTGGAACACCGGCCACTCATGGTGGTAATGACTAGGTCTAGGATATTGTTGCCCCTGGTGGGGGTGTGGATAAGTTGATCTAGGGCATTGGAGTTTATGAATTCCAGAAAGTGTTGCGCTAAGGAGTTAGTACATGAGAAGTTTTCCCAATTAATGGTGGGGTAGCTGAAGTTGCACATTATTAGGGTGTTTGGTTGAACCCTAATATTTTCCAGTACATCAAGAAAAGAGGAGTGGGAATCCTGAGGCATGGTGGGGGATCTGTAGCAAGCTACAATTTGGATTGCAGTTTTGCCACGAGTTAGTTGCACTTGGATAACCTCGGATGCATTATGCTGAGCAACTAGCCTGGAGGTGTGGATATCCTTAATGAATATGGACAAACCCCCCACCTTTGGTGTTTCGGTCCAGGTTAGATGGCCGAAAAGTGTGGTATGAGTTATAGCCTGGTAGTGCAGGTGTGCTCTCTGGAGCCCTGAACCAGGTCTCAGTCACTGCACAGATATCGATGTTCTCCATTTTAAGGAGTGCCTCGAGTGAGTGCATTTTGAAATTTAGACTTCTAGCATTGAGTAGCATTACCCTCAGTTTTTGCTTATCTGTTCCTGTTATGGTGGTGAATTTGTTACTTGAACCCTGCCTAAAAAAGGCATTATAGGGGCAGCAAGAGCCTTAGCCAGTATCCGGAATCCTAGGGGCGACAGGTGCAGGCCATCTGTGGCAAAGCATCGTGGTCTGTTGACCATGTCATCCCAAGCAGACAGATACTGGATCCCCTTTGAATTACACCAGAAGCTTAGCCAATTGTTGAAATCAATCATTTTGTCCTTGTACTGCGGTATAATTCTGGGTGATGGCAGAATGCTACTTAGGGCTAGGGTCATACCTGCCTGGGCTACAAGATCGCAGAGCTCCTCCATGTCTCTTTTCATGTAGTCCAGGGAGGTACGTCTCAGGTCATTCACACCAACATGGACAATGACAGAGTCATATTTGTTCATGTTGTGGAGCGACTTGAGTGTGTGGGTTATGTGGCGGATCCTGGCACCCGACAGGCAGCTGACAGTAACCTTGTCCTTGTTTAGCCTGGTGAGTGGGACATCAGTGTGCCTGACTATAGAGTCACCTATGACTAGTGTGCTGGGTATGTTGTTTTGCCTTATTGGCTGTGTTTGAGTGGCACACTGAATCTGTGGGCTATGTGTCATTTGGGTTGTGTTGGGGGATGTAGGTTGCTTGTGTTTCTGCTTTGGAGGTCTCTGTTGCTTAGGCAGATTATTGAGAGCCTCCGTGAATGTTTTTGAGTTTCTGTGTGTGGATTTTGATGGTGTAGATGTAGTGAGACTATGTGATGAGTGTGGTGTGGTGCAAATGTTTACCATCTCCTCATGACTGTCAGGTTCAGTCTTGGTTGGTGAGAACTTTACCTCTAGTTTGGCTAGATAAGTGCATCTCTTACAGGTTGTAGTGTTGGGTGGTAGGAGGAGAGGGTTGTCTGTGTACATGAGGCAATTTCTACATTGCCTCAAGATCAGATAGACAGGGGAGAACACTGGGAGCTGACCCTTGGACATGCCCGAATAAAAAACTATTTTCCTCTAGATAAGTGAGGAAAGTGAGTACAAGAGCTGTTTTTCTCAACGCCAGTGAGAAAAGTAAGTACAAAAACTGTTTTCCTTTAGGTAATGAGGAAGATTGAGTGCTATAGTAATTAGTAGCTTATTTAGTGCTTACAAGTTCTGAACAAGTGCTGAGTATGAATAAGCAAATTTAAGTGCTAAAACTAAGAATCTGTATCTGCACTAGACGAGTTACAGGACAGAAACAAGTGCAAATGCAGGCTTTCGAATCAGAAAGTTGAGAGAGATGGAAGATTGCCCAAACGGCCAATAATTACAAATTCTGGGCCAGAACCACTCCTTATGTGGTAGACAGGTTACCTAATGCTTACCACTCCCACTCAAGAATGACTCATGGGAAGTGAAGACAACCAGCATGGTTTAAGAGAGAGGTAAGTAAGAAAGGCTGCCAGTGAAAAGGAAGCTTTTACAGAAAGATGACAGCTGGAGTAACAGAATTAGAAAATGCCTGTGAGGGTACAAAAAGGCAAAAAAAAATCCTCCTGCAGGCCAAGATATCTTTAGAAAAGAAACTACAAGGTATGGGGATGAGAAACAGATTAAAAAATATATTTCAGATACACTGGAAAATACAAGAGGAAGTACTAGAAGTGCGTAATTGACAATGGAGGCAGGAAATATTGAACATTCCATGAATTAGAATTATGAAGTGAATTTTCAATTTGCCATGGAGTAAAAGACAGGGTGGCAATATTTCTTTATTTACTTGTTTGTATTTGTTAACTCGGGTAAAACACTGATAAAGACTGACCTTTCTCAGACTCAGTCCAGCAGCACAGCCTGGTTAATTGACTTGCTCAAAGTCACAGAGTTGGCAAATAGAGGCTGAGAACCATACCTTGAACAAAATGAAAGCAGTTTGTTTCACAAGAAAAGGTACTGCAAGTATGAGTGAGACAAATGGACAGACTTAAGACCAACTCGGTAAAAGTACAAAAAAATCTTGAGATGAATTGCAATGTCCAAGTGCACTGCACCCCCAAAGTGTTAAAAGAGTTTGCAGTGGCGCTTGGTGAGATGCAACTATACTTACAGCCTGTCTTTAATTAATGGAGTACTGAAGCAGTGCTGCAGGTTGGTGATACTGGCCCCCTTTGCACAAAGATGGAGCTAGGAAGAAACCAAATAATTTAAATGCCTGTTAATGTGACTTCCAGCTTAGTAGAAAAAGATTCTGCATAGCAGGCTAATGAAGTTCCTGACTAACAGTTCTCTCCTCATAGGTTCATAGATATAGTAATCAAAACTTCTAGTTCCACATTAAGTGAACAGAATAACCTAAAGAAAGTCTTACAAACTAAATCCTAATCCTTCCTTCCTGCAAACTTTCTCAACATTAAAAGTAATCTCATCCGGTGCAGATTAATTGATTTTGGTACTGTACAATATTAACCTAATATTTATTTTAATCACTCTCAAGCAAACATTTTTGGTGACATCACAAAAAATCTGCATCTGTAAGATGACCAATTTCCATGTTTCTCATATTCTCAGCCATTATACAATCTGTAGTCTATCACAAATTCCTCTAAAACTTTAATTTTGGCATAATTCCATCATGTTGTTCTGTTGCATTTTTTCTGCTCCATCCACCAAAAAAATAATTTTGCTTACTGTTTTTTGTTTTTTCATTAACAACAGTCTCATTTCCATTAAGTAGCTATACCCACAGCAGGACAAGACAGCATGACTGATTACTTTTTTCTGGCTTGCTTTACCACAAAAAAAGACTATTTACTGGGAAACATATGATTACTTCTTCATGGGGAATACTAAAAGGCATATCCTTCCAAGAGATGATCCACAGTGCAACAAGTGTAAACATTTGACTGGTTTACTTCAGACAGAACATCCCCAGTGATAATGAAGCTTGTTGTCACTGAGAAAGCTCTGCCATAATGAAGTTGATTTAATGTTAATCATATGGCATTTCTTATCATTTGATCAAATATTCTGCTTCCTTGAATGCACATAAGGAAATAAACATTTTTTCAGAAGGGGCGGGGCACTCAGTTATTAAATTTTGGTAAGGTACGATCCATTCATAATTCATGACACACATGGATATTTCAAAGGATGACATGAAAGCTTTGATGTGACTGAATGACTCATTTGGACTAATGTTGCATGTAGATTTTGTTCACTTGCAACTTCAGGGCCACAATAATTAAAATGACAAGGCATGTGTCATCTGATGTTACATAGGATGCAAAACCGAAGAAAGGAATGACTGCATGAGTACAACTGTTAAATAAAATCACTGAGACAGGGGTGTAACCAGAAACTTTTAGTTTGTATTCATAGCCCTGTAGTGAGACCCCCAGCACAAGTAAAAAATATGTACAACTCTTGAAATACTTCTCCTTAGACAGTGAAAGAATAATCAAATTTTAAATTTGTTGACCCCTACAGCAATTAAAACACATTGTCCATGCCGGTGTGAACGACCTGAGACGTACCTCCCTGGACTACATGAAAAGAGACATAGAGGAGCTCTCAGATTATGTAGCCCAGGCCGGTATGACCCTGACCCTGAGCAGTATCCTACCCTCACCAAGAATGATGCCACAATACAGAGACAAAATGATCAGCTTTAATAATTGGCTTAATTACTGGTGTCATTCTAAGGGGATCCAATGTCTGTCTGCCTGGGATGACATGCTTGACAAGCCACGCTGCTTCGCAAGGGACGGCTTGCACCTGTCACCCTGGGCTTCTGGATATTGGCAAAGGCTCTTGCCACCCCATAGTGCCTTTTTTAGGTAAGGCTCAAATGATAAACCTACCGCCCTAGAAAACAAAAATTGAAAAACTAAGGGTAATACTGCTCAATGCCAGAAGTCTAAACCTCAAGATGCACGCCCTCGAAGCCCTCCTCAGTATGGAGAACATCGATGTCTGTGCTGTGACTGAAACCTGGTTCAAGGCTCCTGAGAGCACCCCAGCACTATCAGGTTATACCTCATATCATGCGTTCCGCCCCAAAATCGGACCGAACCACAAAAGGAGGGGAGTATCCATATTCATAAAGGATACCCACACCTCCAGGTTAGTGGCAACGCACGAAGCATCGGAGACCATCCAGGTGCAATTAACCATAGGTAAAACTGCCCTACAGTTTGTAGCATGCTACAGACCACCCTCTCAAACTCAGGAAACCCACACAGCCTTCCTGAAGACACTGGAGAGTATGAATGTCTCTCCAAACACCATCATATTGGGTGACTTCAACTACCCAAACATAGACTGGGAACATTACTCAAGCCCCAACACCCTAGCCCAAAGGTTCCTGGAGTTCATAAACTCAAATGCTATGGAACAACTAGTCACCATTCCCACAAGAGAAGAAAATATACTAGACCTAATCATCACAAACATGGGGACAAAATGCTCCACACCGGAAGTATATCCCTCATTGGTGAGATCAGACCATAAATTAATCTCACTGGAGATCCACATCCCGCCCCCAACCCCAGCAAAAAAGACCACAGTGAAGAACTTCTCAAAAGCAAACTTCACACTTCTTAAGACTGGAGTGGTATCCTTTAAGGCCCCCGAGCCAGTGGAAACCACAACCCACGCTGCTGAAACCCTTACAAATGCCTTCTACGAGCACCTCCAGGAATGTATGGATCAAGCAATCCCTAATAAAATCAAGACCCTTTCCACCAAAGGCAGGCGCCCGGTCTGGTGGACCCCAGCCATAAACAAACTCTACAACAAAAGGAGAAAGCTACTACATGACAGAGCAAAATCCCTAAAAGGGAAGGCATCTCTGATCAATACTAGCAAAAAACTACGATCACTCATAAAATCATCCAAGGCCAACTTTGAGAGAAAAATCGCTAAAGACACAAAAGACAATCATAAGGCCTTCTTTAGCTATGTTAGAAGCCTGGGTGGAAACTCCCAGATATGCTCAGAATTAGTCCAAAATGATACAAAAATCACTGAACGCACAGACATTGCCAACATACTGGCAGACAGGTTCAGTGCAAATTTCTCCCCAAAGGAGAAATATCTATCCCACCAGAGTCTAGCCTCCCAAACATCTCAGATGCCCAGGTGAGAGCTGCTCTCTCTAAAGCAAAAAACACAGCATCAATGGGACCGGACGGTGTCCCCGGCTGTGTGCTACATGAACTCAATGAGGAACTAAACCCACACATAAGGCTGCTGTTTAATCTTAGCCTTACTACAGGATACATACCCAAAGAATGGCGTACGGCAACTGTGGTCCCACTCCACAAAGGCGGTGCTTCTACGGACCCTGGAAATTACTGCCCCATAAGCTTGACGAGCCTCGTCTGCAAAGCTATGGAGAGGATCATAATGGAACTCATAAATAAAGACATTGGGGACCTACAGACACTGGATCCTACCCAATTTGGCTTTGTCAAGGGCAGATCCTGCCTCTTGAACTTGGTCGACTTTTTCAAAACAGTCACTAAGGCCATTGATGAGGGTAAGGCAGTTCACACAGCCTACCTTGACCTAGCAAAAGCGTTCGACACAATACCCCACTCGGGCATCATAGAAAAGCTCACCAGCTTAGATGTAAACCCATATGTCACAAGATGGGTTGCAAACTGGCTCAAGGACAGAAACCACAGGGTTAGAGTTGCTGGTGCCATGTCAGACTCTAAGCCGGTCACGAGCGGTGTCCCACAGGGCTCAGTCCTGGGCCCCCTCTTGTTCGGCATTTATTTTTCTGAAGTGCAGGCAAACATAGGGGGATTGAGGCTGACAAAATTTGCAGATGACTGCAAACTGGGCACCATAATTGGCACTCCATCAGACACAGACATCCTCCAGAGAGGTCTCATAGAAATGGATAACTGGTGCCAGAGCCATGGCCTTAAGCTAAATGCCAAAAAATGTATAGTCATACCCTTTGGGAAAAACAAGGTAACCCCTAATTACCACATAGGTGGTAATCCATTAGGGGACCCAAGTTGACAGTAACCTCTCTTTTGACACTCACATTGCCAAAGTGGTTAGGAAGACCTTCTACATTGCCCACCTGATCATGAAGGGATTCACATCCAGATCAGGAGAGGTCATTGTACCCCTGTACTCTTCACTTATCAGACCAATGATTGAGTACAACGCCCCATTCGGAATGTACCTTACCCGACACCTGCAGCAGTTGGAAAGACCCAAAAGTTCCTCACCAAAAGGATAAAGGGGCTCAAACATATGTCATATGCTGCCCGACTGAAGAAACTCCAGCTCTATTCAGTCGCATACCGTCTGCTCAGAGGTGATCTGTGCCTGACATACAAGGCCATGTCCAACCCGGAATTAATGGACATGCTCCACCTCAAAAAATCCAAATCCACCAGAGCCACGAGAGCAAGAGACTTAAACCTCAACATGGATATAAATAGGACATGCTGGAGGGACAGATTCATCACCCAGAGACTCCCTACACTATGGAACAGAATCCCAGTCCATGTGAGGCAGAGCCCCTCACTGACTCTGTTCAAGAGAAATCTTGACGAGTGGATGGGAGATCATAGGTTTACCCCGGGAATCATCTCTGTGTAACTGCTGGACAGAGGCACAGCAAACTAATGGGTATAGTATTCTCATCCTAAGGGGTGGTGAAAGCCGCACACACTCTGGCTAGGCTTATAAATGCCCTAGGGCAGATAGCCTAGTATGAACCTATGAACCTATTAATTTTCAAACTATTGGGCTTTCCTATGCATTAATTTATAGTCATTTGCATTTATGCAACTAACTGTCCTTCATTTTATGAGTTGCTCAGAAAGAAATTGCTCTCTTTAGGAACACTTGAGTATGCATGACTACAACTTTGCATTCAGAAGCAGGTTGAAGTTAGCACTATGCACCTTGACTTGCCATTTATCCGTGAAGCCTTTATTATTTCCAAAAGGAAACCTGTTCCTTATAAGCATACCTCTTAGCTGTCCCTGATCATATCTACACCTCTTAAAATGTTGTTTTTTTAAGGAAATGTGGCTGATTTATGTAAAAAATAATGATAATGATTAAAGTTGCAGATGTAGTATGTTTAAGAATGTGTATGTTAATTCACTGTTTCTTATTATATTCTGCCACCTTTCTCAGTAGCATAATTCCTTAAAATGTGTCTCTAATTTAGGGCCTTCTTCCCCGATTCAGGAGATAAAAGGCTGAAGGTTAAGCATACAAGTAATGGTGTTACTGACAAGCCAAAAATGCTGTAATTTTAAACTTCAGCTATTCCCAGATGCAAAACTAAAGAAATGTCAGTTTGTATAATTTTATAGATTGCAATTTTGTCTGAGAAAATGTATTTATTATTTTTTTCTTTATTTACTGTAAAAGTCCAACTGGCTAATATCCATTTTCAGTGGAGGCCCAGGGAGAAAAGCTCCATTTGCTTACACTGCATTATACTAAGTTCCAGTTAAACAGAGAATATTTATATTTCTATTTACATAAACAGAGAGTATTTCTATTTCTATTTACATTTATACACAAACAGTAGTTACATTTATACATTCTAAGATTTTACAGAGGTGGAAGTTACTAAAGAGAAAGCCCACATGCAACTTAATGGATTGTACAGGCAGCAGTTATGTATAAAAATTATTTTGTCATTTCAGTGAGAGGCTGAGAGTGTTCTGTTTAAGCAGAGTATTTTGAAAGTATTGTACAGTGAAGACAAAGTCTCAGTCTTGTAATGAACATGTGCAGGACCACGACTGGTTAAGATGTTGCTTAAGCAGTGGTTTCAAACTATTGAGTTTGTCTGAGAATTTTATTTGCATGGGGATACTATTCCAGAGTTTAGCAACATACTGGGAATAGAGCAAGTCTCCTGCAACATTACTTGACTTATTTGTAAGTAATAAGAATTTGTCACTAGAGCAGAAGTCCCTTGCGGGACAGTAGGGCAGTAATAAGTTTTGTAGCGCAGGGCATTTTTCTGGATGATGAATGAGTTTTGTGTGCTGTAGTTAGTTGTGACTATGTTAGGTAGTTGTGTAGTTCAAGACAGTAATTTAAGCTATCACAATGGTGGGCCCTATGAGGGAGACTGGTAGCAAATTTAGCTATTTTATTGCAGCAGGAGGCAAGTTGCTTTCTTTAAGTATCATTTATTTTGTTAGGATAGGAGCAGTGTATAAGAGAGTCGGAAATAAGAAGGTGGTGGTTAGAGTTTTTCTTGGAGTACCTGTAAGGAATTCATTGATCCTACAAAGGGCACCAAGATTCTGGTGTGTAGATTTAATCCTGTGCAGTATATGCTGGTCATATTTGAGATTGTCATTATTATAATGCCTAGAAGTTTACTATGAGTTACAGTTTCAATATTCTTTGCTGACTTTTTGGTAAAAAAAGTGCTTTTGGTTTTGGCAGCGTTTTGAGGTAAAAAGTAGCATTAACTTAGTTTTCTTGGGGTTGCATACCTCTAAACTGTCCAGATTTTTGCCTCATATTTTTTGGTCTATTCCTCATAAAATCTGTTGTTTTCTGGCAAATCAGTGGTTGAAGTCTTCCGTTTTCTGAATGGGTTGTGATGGTCAGGTCATTATTATTAAATGGTCTGATTCTCTGTTCTAGCTCACATGGTACAGGGAATGTTTTTTTTTTTTTTTTTTTTTTTAAAGGATGTAATATGTAATAAGTTTTTATCTGAAGAAGTTTGTACTTTGTAACAAACAAAAAGCGATTCAATAAATCAATGTTAGTACTCGGTCTTGTGACTCCAGAGTTTTTTCATGTTTGAGTAGTTTGCTTTGTTTTTCTTTTTGTTTGGTCAATAAACAATGGCATACATTTGAGTTTCAGACTTCAAATCCTTCATAAAATGTATCAACACAAATCCTGTTACTCTAACAACTTTCTAAGTTTATAAGAACAACAGTTGAAATCTGTCCTTATTTTTGGGCCTTTGTCCCCCCATTTTGTCAGGCTTTGTCCAGATTTCTTGCACTAAGAGGTTGAGAGGTATGGTGTTGAGTAGGAGGTTTGATTCTTTGAACCAGGTTTCTACAATGGAGAAAGATTTGTGGGTAATGACTTGGAACTTTTTTATTGCTGAGGCTACACATATCAATGTTGATACACATATATAATACAAACTACATATATACAAATATATCCGTGTTCTTCTCTCTGCTAGTGGGTATTCTGATGGTCAAAATAAACGTCTCGCTGACTATGATTTACCACATAGTGTCAGTGAGTTTAGTTTAGTGCTACAACTATAGCCCTCAGACATACAGATTTAGCCTTGTTTCTCCTACAATTACCGATTTTCTTCATAAGATCAAATATGTTCAAAGGCACACACATTACAAAAACCTCATTAATATCTACACAGTGATTCATTATCACTGACTGCATATGGTGCAATATCAGAAAACATTCTCTGAATAAAAAAAATAAATAAATAAGAAAGTGTTCCTTTTTGAACTCTTTGTTGTGATTTGCAAAGGCTACCTATACAATTTTAATGCTGCAAGACTAGCAACGTGATCTAGCATAATGCAGTGATTTTTGGTTTATCCAAACTGTAGCCAGTAAATTTAAAAGTGCATAGAATATAACACATCTGTATCAAAATTAAATCAAATTCTCATCAGCATATGGATTCAAGTACCAACAGCCATTTTCTCTATAACTTAGTGTTTCTTCTGGCAATCTATTATGCTTTAAAGAGCAATGCAATTAGTTCAAAACTTGAAGACAGAAGTTAATGTTTAATCAGAAAACTTAATAACACATTAACTTTACTGAGTAAAACAAAATCACCCTACCCTTAAATACATGAACTATAAATGCTTTCATAGTGCTTTGTGTCAGCAATGTTACACGCTTGCATTCTTGCAATTTTGGACTTATAATTCATTCCAGTTGCTGAAATATTCGTACTTGTTCCCATGCTCTGTACTATTCGGAGCATATAACCTGATAAAAGCTATATTCGCTGTGCAAAGATCCAATCAGAAGACCAGTTATAAGTAGAATTATTCACCGACATTTAACAGTACAACAGCAAGAGTATCTCTTAAGTAGTAATTACACTTTTCATTTCCCTAAGAAAAAACTACATATGCCCGTTACCAAGGTAAACATGCCGTTAGCCCCGGAAGTACTTTTTGTTTAGCGCTATTTTTTTTCCTTATTGTATGATATGAAGTGTTAGTTATGGTAGTTTCATTTAAACAGTTTCGTAATATAGCGATATAAAACGAATACCGAAAGCCAAACAAGAAAAAATTATTCTTTATTAATATGACCGGATAATTGTTGCACTCTGAAATGTTGACCAATCAGACTGAGACACGCTCCGACGCAAGTAGAAGTACATGGAAGTTAACGATTGGCGGGACCAGTTGAATGCCTTTATACCATTGGTCTGATGGCTTGCGTGGTTAGGTGCGATTGGTCTAATGGCGTTACTTTGCTCCAACCCCTATCACTTCTTATTTAAGGTCATCCGGCTGTTAGTAATAAGTCTGTGGAACACGGCTTTGGGTTTAAGGTGGGGAATCTAACTTAGTTTACTGGAGGAGTGTGTACATCCGTGCACAACTATGAAACTGTTGTGGATTATTGGCCTTCTATGTGCCTTATTGGCATTCTGTAAGTATGAACTGTTGTTATACCAAGATTTACAGTAAAAATTGTGTCAATTTTGTAGTTGATTTTTTTTTTTCTTTACGTGTTTCTGGAAGTTTCTCTCTTAATAGCATCTGAGAGCTAGACCGGAACTTTAACATCAGACTGAAAAATAGCACGCAGATATACATTTCTTGCAGTCGTAAAGTGTACACGTGACTGAATAAAATTACAGGTTGTAGTGTAATGCAATGTCAGTTTGTGCTTGACATTGTTGTGTAATGCAAGATTAGCGTGTGTGGTTGGTGCTGTCAGTTTGAAGTGTAATAAATGTCTTTATAGGGAGTATGATGGAAATAAAGTAGTCACCCTCTTACATTAAGGCACGAGTTTTGTATCATCCCCCCCCTCCCCCCGTATTCTTTAAAGCTTCATAAAGAATTATTTGATCCTGCTGTGGGGACTAAATGCCCCCCCTAGTTTAGTAAACGAAGAAAAAACTGCACGGGTTAAGTACTGTGAATCGCCATGTCTTTACTTTGACGGAAACGTGTGTCCCCTTTTCCAGTTTTATGGTTTGATTAATTTTACGATGACAGTAGAAACAATTTTGTAACATTCTTTTAAACGTTATATGTGTTTTTCTCTAGTACAGCATTGTCTTGCATTTTGTCGCGGTCTTTAGAAAGGTAACGGTGATTCGTGTATTTGTTAATAAATCTGTAGTACCTTGTATGCTTGAGGTCTCTGATCAAATCCATCTTAATAGACGTTTTGGTTAATACTTTGTGGATGAGTGAATAAATGCTTTTTCTTGCTCATAGCATGTGTAAGTGCTGAAGATGATGTGGATATCGGTGCTGCTGTAGAAGACGATCTGGGCAAAAGCAGGGAAGGATCAAGAACAGATGATGAAGTCGTTCAAAGGTTTGTTTTTTTTTTTTTTTTTTCCCTTGGTATATATTACATTGAGTTGTGTCTAGCCATGTACTCTGTGGCCGTACATATTTCTCTAGCCAAGTTGCATTTCTGACGATCTTGGTGCTTTAAGTAAGTTGGATTGCAGTAATAACTTTGAGGCTTTCAAAGAAGTCACTGTTAAGAGTGGCAATTCATGCCAGATATTTGCTCGGTTGTAATAACCAGGTTTGCTTTTTCTAATCCTGGACTGATGTGCTTGCAAAGTACTTCATTATTTTAAAACTTTATTTTGCCTTTTACGTGTCAGGCGTTTGACATTTTGCATCAAAAGAATAACAATTGAGATCATAAGTATATTGTGTCTAAAGAGGTTGCCACACTCCCACCTTGGCACTGTTTTGGTTGCAAGTGATGACTATTCTGTTGTCTCCTCCTTTTTGTGATCACTTCTATTGCTCTCCCAGGTTATGCAAATTTATTTCCTGAATAAGTTACAATAGTGTCTATTCTAGGCATGTTCTATATATACAACTTTATGTAGCCTGATTGCTGATTAGTCAAGGGCCTTACCATTGGGGTTGATACTTGTCAGGAAGGATTTGGTAGAAGGCAGTCCTTACAGATGTGATTTGTGCCCTTGCAAGCATTTTATTCTCCACTAATGGATTAACTGCTAGTTGGTTTTCTGATATTAGATATATATACATATTTTTAAGCTTTTTATCTATTCTTGAAGGAAATAAACATTTCCTTGCCCGTTTGTCTTTCTAGAAGCTATTATTGGACAATGGGTTGTAAAACAACAAAGTTTAGAACCCCTTTGATACAGAGCATATTTTTGTTTCGCTTCATTACATTACTTCCTTGACCATTGAGAATGTTACAAGGATGTAGGAACTTACTAAACAAAATGTAAGTAAATAAGTACTATGGAGAATGAGGAGGCTAGAATGGGAGGAAAATTGAAGTGATGGGATATAAACTGGCTAACCGGGATTGGGGTTGCAATGGAACTCTTTTGACGGCATCCAAATTATCTAAACATAACGACTGCATGCATATTAAAAAAGAAACTGGTGTTTCGGGTGTGGCTTGCTTAAGGGATGTAGCTACCCAGAGGTAAGGGGTATGTTTTCATTTTACAGGGGGTATGGCTTAATTGTCAGGAAATGGAAGGATGCAGAGGTGGTGGCCACATTACATATGTTTAGGTCCTGCTTTAGACTCCCATTGCCACCCACAACTTTGCTTGTATTTTAAATACCTCATAGTGGTGATTGGTGGGGAGGGGGGTGATAGCATCATAAGTAGGCCGATAGGAGGTGCATCTAGGACTTCTTCGAATTCTAAGATCTTTTGTATGAGTGTATTTTCTTGCAGGCTTGCATGGGTAGTCATGCCATGCCTGTAGACTATTGGGTCTGTCTGTGGCATGTGGGTCCTTGAGCCACTTGTCTGAACTGGTGATACAGTATTGGTGCTCCAGCCTAAGATCTCTCTCCCATGGTGCACCACTTTTTTATCTCTGGCAGTTCTTCACCCCTGTCATCGAGTGTCTCTATTGCTAGAGTGGTTCTTAATATTTGACACTTGTATAGGTGTTGCATTGCGTTTTAACTTTTTTCACTTTCAGACTGAAATTGGGACATTAAAGTTCCTAAGTGTGCTATGTTGTACAAAACTTGTGCAAATCTTGGGAGTCATTTATTTGTTTGTGGGGGTGCTGAACCTATCTTGCTGGAAGCAGAATTTGTGTTTTGGAAGTTGAACCTGTGAGTAGAAAGAAATAAGATGGTAAAGACCTCCTGCTTCCAAAGCCAAAGAAGGTTAAGGAGTTGGATCCGGAAAGAGGTACACCAATTCTTCGACATTGGCTCTAAAAGTCTCAAGGTATCCAGAAGACAAAGCCCTAAATACTTATCACCAGTCATGATTCATCCAAGAAATCTTTGCCTTAAATTTGAAAGTACCATCCAGGCCTTCACCACTGTTTTTCTTTGTACTCTTTTGGAGCCAAACAAGAGTACTGTGTAAGCCAACATGTGGTCATGCCATTTCTTTTGACTCTAGACTCTCTTGATTTGCCAAGATGCCCCAGTTTTTGGCTGTGGTTTAGGCTCCACCGCTGTCCACCACAAAAATAAAGATTCCATTCTGAAAGCACTTGGTACCTTGAACTGTCACACACACAGGATTTTAAGAGATTGTTCTAGCAGGATCCCATCTAATCTGAAAGGTCTGCTGATTACTTCAGTCAAGAAGAGGTTTAAAGTTGCTCTTGAAAAAATTCATGCTACTGGACAATGGTAGTCATGTGCCTAAATGTGGTAGTGCAGCTAGGGCAGCTGGGACTGGCATAATCATGAGATGCTAAGTGTGGCTGCTTTTATGATTGTGAAAGGTTGTCCACAGACTCACCCATTTGATGGGTCATCTTGTTTGGACCATCTGAAAGTGCAGAAGAGAGACCCTTTCTGCTGCCGAAGTAAAGTTTGAGGTTCCACAGAGCTCTTACTGCAGAAACCAGAAAGTACCTAGTTTCCTCTGGTTTTAAAAGTCTATGGCAAGACTACTTTTCTGACAGGGGTGTCTGCTACAGAGGTGGCAACTTCAATGGATGCAGACCGAAGTTAAGGAGGTCTACAGAACCAGATGCCTTGCTGGCCCTTTCCTGACAGGAGACTGGAGAATCCCCTGAAGGTCTGCTAGACTGCTCCTAATTGAAGGCTGTCAAGGATGGTATCTCCCTTTGTCCAGCTACATGCTTGGCCATTACACAACAAATGTATAGCTGTTGAAGCAGCCCATTTGTGACTTCTTGGTACAAGATCTTCCTGTATCTGGATGCTTGGCTGCCACTTCAATGGTCACTTACTTGGCTTCCCGAAGAGATTCCATCTCTTGCCTTTGCCACTTACTGGGATATTGGTGAACCTCTTTGGCAGTTATTGGGATTTTGGTGAACCTGCAAAAAATCCAGTCTTCTACTCGAGTAATGTTCATAGGTATCCTTTATTTATGACTGTTCAGTCAAGTTGAGTCTCTACTCAGCAGCTCAACTCCCAGAGCCTTGGTTCGAGTGTGTTGGGCCTGAGAGCATCTTCAGTCATAATGGTCTGCCTTATTTGCTTCCACATGAGAATTTTGTAGTGGTGGCTTAAAGCTGAGTGGTTGCAGTATGTGTGCAACACCATAATTATTAGATTCATGCAGAAGATGTCTTTGGTTACAATTGGCAGTGATTCAGGAGAGCAGACCCCTCGATAGCAACAGTGACCATGAACACACCCCTTGGGGACATTAGAGGGAGAATGACGGTTTTGTATGTTCAACGTCAATCTCATCACAAATGTCTTGGAGTTGAGGGTTGTGCCTTGCATCTCAGAACCCTGAAGAAGGTAATCCTGTATCTCCAAATGGGACAACTTGATGGTAGTTTTGATACATCAAGAAGACTGGAACTAAGCTCTTGCCCTTTCTCTGGAAGCAGTGAGGGTTAGCTATGCACAATAGCCTCACACCACTTTGTGGTAGCAACATAATGCCTTACACATGGTCTCTCCAATCTAGCAGTAGTCTGGGAAGATATTCAGTCACTAGGGCACTCCATACTGCAATCTGTTGCATTTTGGCAATGATTTTCCCCCAATGAGACAACACCTAGGGATGCTGTCTGGAATGGCCTCCCAGGCTTTTGTGCCTACCCAGTTTTTCTTGGTTTTTTTTTTTTTTTTTTTTTTTTCTGCTGAAGCATTTATGTGCAAAGCTATAGCTTGCAGCCACCTTCTGGCTCGGACAGATATGGCTTCACTTCTGCACCCTCACCCAGACCTTGTCTGAAACTATTCACTAGGGTTTCTCTACTTCTGAACTATTTCCTTTCTGTGGAGGTCTGGATTATAATAGATGCTCAGAAGGAAGTTCATTGTGAAAGTGGAAAATGTTTTGGGCTTGCCCACCCATTTTTCCACTCCATTTCCTGGTCTTATACTTTCTTGCTTCTAGTTTCGATTAAGGCCCAGTTGGTTTCTGGGAACGTTCCCTAGCTTCACACAAACTTTGTAGTGCCTTTTTTTATTAGGAATCTCTCTCAGTAAGAGATCTGCCCTTGACTTTTTTTTTTTTTTTTTTTTTTTTCCCTAGGCTCACCCCCCCCCCCCCCCCCCCCAAAAAAACAAAATTATCTGAGGGGACTATTCCTTGGGAGTATCACTTCAGCCTGAAGGATTGCCCAAGAGAACTAATTATCCATTTTTCTTTCCAGATCATGAGGGTATATTCTACATGCCTAGATTTGTGTAAGCAACCATCCCCAGAGCAGTTTCTTAAACAATGAGCCTTGCACCTTGGCTTTCTTTAAAGTGACACTACACATTGTTCCCCAGTTTGTTGGAAGCAATCAGACTGCATTTCTAGTTATATAATTGCCAGCAAAACTCTTCTGGAAAACAAAGAGCTCATTCTATGAGCTGTTCAATCTGCAGTCTTCAGAACCACTTGGCTGGGTTGTTTGTGAGGCTGTGTGCTTCATGGACTGCACCACTAGGATTTCGACCCACATGTTGGACTGGACTGGAGTAGAATATGAAATATTTGTGGACTTTTCTTTCCAGTCTGTCCCTTAACCCTTCCATTTCCTAGCCTTTTAAGGCTGTAACAGAGGTATCCTTCATGTCTAGCTAGTCCTTGAGCAGGTTATTTGTCTGTCTTTGAATGCCTTAAAGGCCTAAGCAGACAAACCCCTGATGTAACTTAAGGGAAGTGGTGCATCATGGGAGGGAAAAATCTCTAGCCTTGAGCCCATTAAGAGCACTAAAATTGGGACCCACGTGGATGAACTGAAATGGAATGAACAATTTATCATTTTGGTATGTGCATAACTTTTGATTTGTTTTCTGTCCATTCTCAATGTATGAGTCATCTGAGCTGACTAAACTACCTTAGTTTTGGATCTGGTGTGCAGGCTCCTTCCCTTATCTATAATTTTCCCCCATGTTGACCCAGCTATTTGTCATCACAAGCATAGGATGATTTGTTGGTCCTAGAGTGTATATTGGATAAGTGAACCTAACCCTTTTGTAGGTGTGTGTGTGTTGTGTTTTTTTTTTTTTTTTTTTTTTTTTTTTAGTATCCTTATGGGGGGGACATGGAGAAATCATTGGACCCAACCCCTTCCAAAAAACATTCCTAGTTGCTTCAATTTCTGTGTACATGTATGTGTGTTTTTATTCTCTCCTTATTTCAGGATATTTGACAAGCTCGGGTTTTTTAAGCATGTGGCCTGTGCCACAAATGCTCCTTTCCACTTTTCCATAAGTGTCTTGCCTGGGCCCTTCATACTTGGGACACATCTTCCATATGTATAGACTTTAGCCAACAGGCCATTGTGAAGTGTCGTCAAACATATTTTTGAAAGACCTTCTCCAAGCCACTGGAGGAGAAAGTGTACCTTCAGTGTCAGCAAAATCTTCTCTTAGAAACCAGCTGTAAAATCTAAATCTGGAGAAAAAGGAAAGAGGAAAAAATCTAAGGTCTCATCTGCTCTGGTGGATCCAGTACTCCAGATCCAGCGTCACTGATTCTCACCAGAGCCAATTTCTCCTAGGC